>NW_026057582.1:40839514-40912660 GCF_023721935.1 Panthera uncia | reverse complement strand
AAAAAAAAAAAAAAAAAAAAAAAAAAAGCGTTGAAAAAAAAAATAGCATATATATATATATATATATGCACATATACATATATATAATGCTGATTAGGTAGCTATTATTGATACTTTGTGTCATCATGAAATCTAGCTCATTAATTTGCATATAGCAGATACTCAAGAAAAAAATTATTATGTTAAATTTTGCAAAAGCTGTTACATAAGCAATTTCATGGTGAGTTAGGCCAATGGCCCATGTAATCTTCTGTACTGAAAAAATAGGTTAATTACTCTCCAGCATGTAAAGAAATGTTCACGTTATTAAAAACAGTTTTGTATCTGTGTAATGGCATGGATTTCTCACTGTAGATTAGTTTATCACTATGTATTTCATGATATTGCATAGCATTGCATGGGGTTGGTATTGCTGGTTGCAACCTCAGGAGTTTCCTGGGTGAAGTTTAAAACTGGCCCCTATTCATGGAGAGCAAGGAGAGACCGAATAAAGACACATACCACTCCAGATTGGCAGATGGCAGGTTTAAAGAAGCAAGGGGACTTACTTACCAGACCTGTCTCGGGCACTCGTAAGACCGGTAGATCTCTGCACCCAGCCACCAGAATCTTAAAAGTTTATATAGAAGCCTTAATTGGGCTCAGTCAGGTATTCAGTCCAGACGGTGTCATAACACCTTCCCCTCTCAAGGCTATGTCCTTTAATGACTGCCAGTATGGAAATAGTAGATGGGACGCATATTCCAAGGACAGGACCAGAGTAAGGAGCTTCCAATTGCCTGGGTTCAGCTTGTGGGTCAACTCGTGGCTGATAAGAATCAAGAGGTATCTTTTTAAAGTCCTGTCAAAGTATATCTGATAGCTGTTTTCAGGCACTCATTCATAATTAGGACCATAAAATAGTAAAAGGAAGAAATAAAATGGCTTTCACAGTTTGTGATGTGTGGTTGTGAAAGAATTTGTGACTATTGTAAATTTCAAATTTGGTTAGGTTATAGGTACTAGGAAGAGAGATGATGGGGCTTGTGGTGGAGTGCACATTTCTTGAATGTCAAAGGAGGATAACAGTACTCATGCTTGTGAGAATTAAGTGATGTTACTGTATAGAAAAGCTCTTTGAAAATTGCAGTGCATTATGCAGATTTTCATTTTATGTAAAAATGGTTATATGGGAGAGCTTAACAACCACATTAAGTTTTTATCCTGTCTAAATCCATCATGTGTATATATCTAGAATAGTTTGATTTATAAGGAGCTTTGAATTATGAAATGATTTGAATATTTGAAATCTGTATATATTATCCAAATCTTTTGAAAGATTTTATTTCCAATGTCTTTTCTCTAGTAATATGTACTCTATCACCCATTTAGCAATTAGAGGACATGTATAATATTCGAATTTTATATAAGAAACAACTAAATAGTTTAATTGCTCAAAACTTTTTAAAGTAACTTAAAAAACAATGTTATGACTTCATGTCTTAAATTCTTAAGTACCAACAAAAGCATGACCAAGATGTGAAACAAGTTGAACACAAGCCTGCACAAAGTCGTTTAATACGTGTAAGAAGTAAATCTGATATTTCACTTTCACAGCAACAAGGTAAGATTCATTTTCTTGTAATATAATAGTTTGATGCTTGCCCTGATATTGAACAAGTATATGATGAAAATTCTTTATTTTTGTCTACATCACATTCTTGTCTGTAGGTTTTCTGTTTTTTCTTAGTCCATTGGGATAAAGAATCTCGTATCATATTTGACTGTATATTTGTTCTTTGTACCGATAAACTCCATTTCTAATGAATTTTAAAAACTCTTAGTGTTTTTCCTTTAATCTTATCTTTTGGTTCTTATGCAATTGATTGCCTTTTTATCTGTTTATAGGTCTGTATTTGTGTCAGAGTTGTCTATTTTAAATTACATGAAAAAGGCAGGGGCTGTGGCTGTAAAGGTGCTTCTTTGTAAAGGCTATTCAGTGTTGTGGGTGATGTTGACCAATAAACACAACTTAAAAAAAACAAAGGATTCTCACATTGAATGCACATTATGTAAATGACCAGTTATGTGGTTGAACTTCACTTCTATAGTCAGCATCATAGCATTTTGATGTTCCTTTATGTTTCTGAAAGACTGTTGGCTTTCTGCTTTATTTACCTTCTTGCTTCTTAGTCACTTAAATTTAATATAACCTAAACTCTGAAATTTGGCAGTAGAAATTAAGATATCTTCTGTTTTAAAACTTTATTTCCACAATCCAGGAAGAAGTATTAGGAATGTTTTAAGCAGTAGAACATTTTTCTTTGCTTTTATGATTGTGTTTTTTTTAAATCTCATTTACTGAATGCCAGTATAATTGCAAATGTAACTATACATTTAGTGTTACAGGAAAGACCTAAAACAAGGACATACTCAAGATATTTATTAAAATTATGCTATATGAGGTTTAGATTTTTACTTTTGTTTTTTGTTCCTCTCTTGCTCCCACCTCTCAGAACTTTGCCTTCCTGACCACCTTTTTAACCTGACCATGGTACAGTAATGTGAATATTGTATTTTAGAATCCCATGGAAACTTGGCTATAAAACTCTTCTTACAGTATTTAAAAATTAATCAAGACAGTCTATAGATAGGAACAAATGAATGTTTCTAAGATAATGGCAGGACTGACTTGATGTCCTTCTCCTGAGTACTGTTACCATTCACGGTCAAAGACTATATATTTAAGTTAGGTTTAAAAAAATTGTAATGTCTTAAAATTATTAGTAAATTTTGTCTCCTTGGGAGATATTGTATGTGATAAAATGATCATTTTTCTCAGGTGATGGGAAAATTTGGTGAGATTTTAAAGTGTCTCTCTTCAGGAAAATGACATTCAGTTTCACATACATGAATGACCACAAGATGGCAATAAATTCTTGTTGGCTTTACAACAAAATGTCATGAAGTACAATGTTGTTGAATAGTGTCTAATTAACGTTTAATAAGTCAATAAAAATTGTATGAATAAAAGAAACCGAGGTGTTAGCTGGTTAAAGCAAGTTTTATTTAGAAGAGTTTAGAATGGTTAGATTTAATATATATAATTTTTTTTCATTTAATTTTATATGTAATACAAAAGTTAGAGGATCAGACCTATATCAGCTTTGACTGAGACAAATAAATACCCAGTGAGCTATAAATAGAACATTTGAAAATAGAAGCCAAGTGTTTCACTCTATAACTGATACAGATCTCCATATTGAATACTTTTTTAATGAATGTGATTGCCTTGGCAAATATAGTCAGTTATGACTTTTTTTTTTTTCCCATAAATTTTGTGGGTTTTATTTTTTCTCTGATGAAACTCTAAGACATTGCCAAATGTTTCAGAGAATAGGAGGGTCACAGTGCCAAAATAATCCTCTAGGGCTCTCAGGACTTTGGGTGACCTTGAAGGAATTCAATCCTATCTGTCATACAGGCCTTGAAGATAATGAAGGAAATTCACCTTATCACAAGGGAATCAAAACCACATCTTTTCTGGCAGCTAAATGCTTCTAAGAATACTTGAACCCCAAATTATGACTGTTTTGGGGAGAAGTACCCTATATTTCACTTTGAAATGTGTTCTAGTTTAATATGTGTATATAAAGAATCAAGTAGCTTCGCTAGCAGTAGCAGCTGTTTCAGTGATCATTACAAATTGACTGAAGATTTGGTAGGACATGAGTTCCAGCACTATGCTTCTGACAAGTCTGTAAAATCCTTGTTTCCGCCCCCCCCTTGATTATTACTTTCAGCTTTTAATATAAAAAGAAACTGAATTGATCTGACAGATGGTTATCTTTGGAATCTAAGAGTGAAATTCTTTCATTTGGTATTGAATTCATTGGTTGTATTTTTGACCACAGGATACCATTTTCTGATTCTAGGTCCTGATTAATGGGTTAATAGTGAACATAACAATTTAAGTGATTTCAGTGAGTCATTTAATTTTTTTTCCTTTTTACTATGCAAGTTAACTTTTACTGCTTCTTTTTCTGGGCAAGTTGACTTTCTTCCATATAAATAAGAGACTAGTTTTAAATCTGCTTGTTTGTTATAAACCCAAGAACAGTTAAATTCTATAAAGTAATGTATTAAAATAGTTCACTTTATTTTTTTATTTTTTACATTCTATCAATATCTTTTTTTTTTTAATTTGAGTATAGTTGACACACAATGTTACACTAGTTTTCTGGGTACAATATAGTGATTTGACAAGTTTATACATTATGCTGTGCTCACCACAAGGGTAGCTGCCATCTGTCATCACATGACAGACACTATTACAACATCACTGACTATAGTCCTTATGCTGTGCTTTTTATTCCCATGACTTATTCATTCCATAACTGGAAGCCTGATTCTCCCACTCCCCCCTATTAACTGTTTTGCCTATCTCCCCCCCGACCCTTCCTTCTAGCAACCATCAGTTTATTCTCTATATTTATAGGTCTGATTCTGCTTATTCACTTGTTTTATTTTTTTAGATTACACATAAGAGTGAAATCATACATATTTGTCTTTCTCAGTCTGACTTCCTTCACTTAGCATAATACCCTCTGGGTCCATCCTTGTTGTTTCACATAGTACAATCTTACCCTTTTTTATTGCTATGTAATATTCCTGTGTATATGTGTGTGTGTGTGTGTGTGTGTGTGTGTGTGTGTGTGTGAGAGAGAGAGAGAGAGAGAGAGAGAGAGAGAGGTCTTTCTTATCCATTTGTCAATGGGGACTTAACATTGTTTCCGTGTCTTGGCTGTTATAAATAAGCTGCAATAAACATAGAGGTGCAAATATCTTTTTGAATTTGTATTTTTGTTTTATTTGGATAAGTATCCAGTAGTGGAATTGTTGGATCACATGATATTTCTATTTTTAATTTTTTGAGGACCTCATATTTTCCACAGTGGCTGTACCAATATACATTCCCACCAAAAGTGTACCTTTTTCTCTACATCCTTGCCAACACTTGTTATTTCTTGTCCTTTTTTATTTTAGTCATTCTGACAGGTGTGAGGTAATATCTCATTGTGGCTTTGATCTGCATTTCCCTGATGATTAGGGATGTTGAGCATCTTTACATGTTTCTGTTGGCCACTTGTCTTTTTTAGAAAAATGTTTATTTAAATCCTCTGCCTATTTTTAAACCAGATTGGTTTTTAGTGTTGAGGTATATAGGTTCTTTCTTTATTTTGGATATTACCCCTTATTGGATATATCATTTGCAAATATCTTCTCCCATTTAGTAGGTCACCTTTTTGTTTTTGTTGACGGTTTCCTTCACTGTGCAAAAGCATTTTATTTTGTGAAGATACAAAAAATACAGATGCAAAGGAGTACAAGCACCCCAATGTTTATAGCAGGATTATCAACAATAGCCAAAATATGGAGAGAGCCCAAATGTCCATCAACTGATGAATGGATAAAGAAGATGTGGTATATATATATTATTCAGCTATCAAAAAGAATGAAATCTTGCCAATTGCAACAACGTGGATGGAGCTAGAATGTATTATGGTAAGCGAGATAAATCAATCAAAGAAAAACAAATACCATATGATTTTACTCATATGTAGAATTTAAGAAACAAAACAGATGAACATATGGGAAGGGTGCAGGGAAGAAGAGAAGGAAACACACCACAAAAGACTCTTAACAATAGAGAACAGACTGAGGGTTGATGGGGGGGAGGGATGGGCTAGATGGGTGATGGGCATTAAAGAGGGCACCTGTTGTGATGAGCACTGAGTGTTGTATGTAAATGATAAATCACTGAATTCTACTCCTGAAACCAATATTTCACTGTATGTTAACTAACCAAAATTTAAATTAAAAAAAATTGATAAAAAAATAAAAATAAAATAAATAAGAGTGTAGAAGATCTAAGCAACAATATTGACCAATTGGACCTAGTTGATAAAAAGCTGATTTGGGGGCACCTGGGTGGCTCAGTTAAGTGTTCAACTTCAGCTCAGGTCAGAATCTCACAGTTCATGGGTTCAAGCCCTGCATCAGGCTCCATGCTGACAGTGCGGAGCCTGCTTAGGATTCTCTCTCTTTCTACCCTTCCTTCACTGATGCTTTTTCTCTCTATCAAAATAAATAGATAAACTTAAATTTTTTTAAAAAAGCTGATTTTACTTCCTAAGTAAACTTGAAACATTAACCAAGATTGACAATATTCTGTATCATGAAACAAACCTCAGTAAATTTAAAACAGTTAAAATCATACAAAATATATTCTCTGACCTCAGTGGAATGAAAATGAAAATGAATAACAAAGATTCCTGGAACATTCCTAAATATTTGGAAATTAAATTGCACACATTTTAATAAACCTTGGGTCAAAAAGGAAATTACAAAGGGAATTAGAACTATTTTGAACTTGGGGCACCTGGGTGGCTCATTCAGTAGAGCATCCAGCTACGGCTCAGGTCATGATCTTACAGTTTGTGGGTTTGAGCCCCACATCAGGCTCTGTGCTGACAACTCAGAGCCTGGAGCCTGCTTCAGATTCTGTGTCTCCCTCACTCTCCCCCCACCCCCCCCACCCCATCGCTTGCTCTCTGTGTCTGTCTCTCAAAAAATTAAAAGAAAAAAAGAAATATTTTTAACTGAATAAAAATGGAAGCACCACGTACCAAAATTCATGGGATGCTGCTGAAGCAGTGATTAGAGGGAATTTTATGGCATAAATGCTTACATGATAATAGAAGAGAAAGGTCTAAAATCAGTGCTCTAAACCTCTAATGGAGGAAACCTGAAAAAGAAGGGGAATTAAACTTCTAATAAACAGAAGGAAGGAAAAGAACAGAATGAAATTGAAAACCTAAACATAATAGAAACCCAGTGAAACCAAAAGCTGGTTCTTTGAAATGACTGGTAAATCAATAAACCTTAGCCAGGATGATGAGGGAAAAAGGAGAAAACACATGAATCATTAGTATTAGAAGTTAGAGAGAGGAAATCAGTACAGATCCTATGGAAATTAAAGAGATTATAAAGTAATATTAGTATCTTTATGCTCATAAATTTGGCAACATTGGTAAAATGGAAAAATTTTATCTAACTTGAGAAGAAGCTGATAATAAACTAAGTAATCTTATATTTGTTAAAGAAAAAATGAATTTTTAGCTTAAAATGCTCCAATAAGGAAAACTTGAGGCTCAGATGGTTTCACTGGAGAATTCTACCAGATATTTAAGAGAGAAATAATGCCAGTTCTACTCAAACTCTCCCAGAAAATAGAAGAGAAAAGAACTCTTTTTACCATTACCCTGATACCAAAACCAGACAAAGACATTTCTGGAAAAGAAATTTATAGACCAATATCTCTCATGAACATAGACAAGAAATTTCTCTATAAAATATTAGCAAATTGAATCCAACAATATATAGAAAGACAGTAAGTGGACCAGGTGGGTTATCTCAGGAAAGAAAAGTTGGTTCACCATTCAAAAAGCAATGTAATTCACTATATGAATAGACTTAAAAAAAAAAAAAATGTGATTTTCTCAATAGATCTAGAAAAGCTTTTGACAGTATTCAACATCTTTTTATGATTACAGTATTCAACCAAGAATCAGAGGAATCTTTCTCAACATGATAAAGGAAAGACATTACAAGAAACCTATAGTCAATATCACACATGATGGTGAAAGACTAAATGCTTTCCTAGTAAAACTGGAAACAAGCAATGAGGTCTGCTCTCATTACTCCTTTTCAAAATCATACTGGCTGTTCTAGTCAATACAGTGATGCAAGAAAAATGAAAAAAGGCATACAGATTAGAAAGGAAGAAATAAACTTACTTCTATTTGGTAATGCATGATTATATAAAGTGCCACAAGGCCTACAAAAAAACCTACTGGAACCAACATGTTTATCAAGTTCACAGGGGCTACAATATCAATGTACAAAAATCAGTGATATTTCTTTGAGCTAGCAATGAAAAATTGGAAATTGTAATTAAAAACTATAGTTTATCATAGCAACATAAATGTGAAATATTTAGGTATAAATCTAATGAAATATTTTCATGATTTGTGTGCTAAA
This sequence comes from Panthera uncia, assembly GCF_023721935.1. NCBI lineage: Eukaryota > Metazoa > Chordata > Mammalia > Carnivora > Felidae > Panthera > Panthera uncia. Next base: position 40,904,578 of record NW_026057582.1, on the reverse strand, counting down.
AACTACAAAAACATCTGATGAGAGAAATCAAAGACCTATAAATGGATAAGACTCAAAATTAAGAAGTCAGTTCTCCCCAAATTGATCCATAGATTCAGTGCAATCTCAGTCAAAATTCTAATAAGGTTTTGGTAGATATTGATAAGCTCATAAGGAAATGCAGAAGGCCTGGAATAGCCAAAATAACTTTTAAAAAGAAGAGGTTGGAGGATTTACACTATGGCTTTAAAACATTTTCTAAAGCTACAGTAATCATGATAATGTAGTATTGGCATAAAGATTAACAGGTAGATAGATCAGTGGAATAGAGTATAGAATCCAAAAATAGTCCATACATTTATAATCAATTGATTTTTCACAAATAGCAAAGAACTGAATGAAGAAAGGATGATCTCAACAAATTGTGTTGGGTCAAGTGGTCACCTATGTGCAAGAAAATGAACCATGACCCATATCTCACAAACATTACAAACATTAGCTCAAAATGGATCCTAAATCTAAATGTAAAGCCAAAAGCACTAAAACTTCTAAAAGAAAAATAGGAGAAAATCTTTGTGACCTGTGGTTGGGCAAAGATTTTTAAGATGTTATAGAAAAGTCATAGTTCCTAGAAGCATATATTGATTGATTGGATTTAATGAAAATAAAAACTTTTTCAAAAGACACTGTTAAGGGAATGAAATAGGATAAACTAGAGATTAGGAGAAAATATTTGCAAATCCACTTTTTGATAAAGAACTTGAATCCAAAGTATGTTTTAAAAACATAAAACTCAGTAGTAGGAAAATGAACAACCCAATTTTAAAAATGAGTTTAGAGATTTGAATAGACACTTCACTAAAAAAAGTTATATGGATGACAAATGAGCACACAGAAAGATGTTAAACATCATTAGTTACTAATGGGAGGTGCAAATTAAAAAGTGGTTACCACTAACTACCCATTAGGTCGGCTGAAATCAAAGAAACTGGTAACATCACGCATTGATGAGAAGGCCGAGCAATTCTTATTCTTGTACATTGCTGGTGGAGTGCAAAATGCTACAGCCACCTTGGAAAAACAGTTTGGCAGTTTCTTCTAAAATTAAATATAAATTTATTATACAACCCAGCAGTCCATATACTAGGTATTTACTCAAGAGAACTGAAAACTTATATTCACATAAAACCTGTACTCAATTTTTAGCAGTTTCATTTATGATTACCAAGAAGTGAACCTAGATGTCCTCCAACAAGTGAATGGATAAGCAATGTATGGTACATCCATACAATGGAACTCAGCAACAAAAAGGAATGAAATGCTGATATACATAAAAGCATGGATGAGTCTCATTGTTTTATATAAAATGAAAGAAGCCAAATTCAAAAGCCTTCATACCGTATTTATGTGACAATTACAGCTATATGACATTTGGGAAAAAACAAAAGTATCTATATTAGGAGAACAGATCAGTGGCTTCTAGGAGTGAGAGCAGGGTTTGACTACAAATGGCAGGAGGAATTTTGGAGGTGATATAGATGTTCTAGATCTGGATTGTGGTGGTGGTTATATAACCATGTGTTTGTCAAGAGTGAATCTTGGGCACCTGGGTGGCTCAGTCATTGATTTCACAGTTCGTGAGTTTGAGTCCCACATCGGGTGAGCTCATGCCCCCATTGGGTGAGCATGAGCCCCTTTTGGGGTAAAACACGAGCCCCCGGTGAGCCCCACTTCTCTCTCTGTCCCTTGTGGGATATTCTCTTTCTCTCTCTCTCTCTCCCCCCCACCCCTTGTTCTCTAGTGACCTTTCTTTTCCTCTCTCTCTTTCTCAAAAAAAAAAAAAAAAAAAAAAAAAAAAGTAAATCTTACTGGGTATGAATTATGCTTCAGTAAAGCTAACTTAAATATTACTGACCCTTTTCTATTATGAATTTTCTTAGTTAACTTTTGTTAAAAGTTTGTTATATGGGAATGTATAAAAGGTTTTGTTGCTAAAAGGTGTTTAAATGTGACACTGAGTATTTTACACACAATTATTCACATCTTTTTTTCTGTATTTAACACTTCAGGAGGAGATAGTTGGCTATACTTTTATAATACATTGTATTTTCACTATAATATACATTGGATTTCTAGGTATTTATTTGAGAATACATTTTATTCAAGCTAGAAGCCTGAGACATTTAAGCTTTGTAATTAATAGCAACCAACTAGCAACACAAGAGAAGACAGTATGTGCTAATCTGAAAATACATGTTTAGATTTCAGAAAAGAAAGAAGTGTCAGCTCAAAACTTTTTACTGGCACATCCAATATCCAATATAATGTATCATTAACCCAGTCCAGTTCAATAAATACTGAGTTCTCTCACACACTACACTTTTTTTAAAAAACTTTTTGTTAAAGTTAACTTATTTTTGAGAGACAGAGAATGAGCAGGGGAAGGGCAGAGGGAGAGGGAGACACAGAATCCGAAGCAGGCTCCAGGCTCTGAGAGTCAGCACTGATACTGACACAGGGCTCGAACCCATAAACTGTGAGATCATGACCTGAGCTGAAGTCAGACACTTAGCCAACTATGGAGCCACCCAGGTGCCCCGCCCACTACACTTCTAAGCCTTGATGTTTTTGCATGTTATCTTCCTTTTATGTATAATTTTCTTCTTTCCCCACTTTGCATGTCTACAAACTTCTTTTTCAACATCTAGCTCCATTTTTCTGAGTCCTTACTGAACCTCCAATTGCAAATGACTTATTTATCTTTAACTCCAACCCCAGCTTTTTTGTGCCCTGAACATGATCATAGTTTCACTGATAATTTCTGCTATCAGCCTGCTAGGTACTCTCTTTTATCTCATTTATTCCTCAAAATACCATGACATGCAGGTAGTTCCATTCCCCTTTTCTTTTATAAAAAAAAGGATAAAGTTCGTGAAGGATAACTAACTTTCCCATAACACAGTTTAAGAAACTGAAGATATAGAATTCTAGCCCTTACCTACCTGAGTGCAAAACTGATATTCTTTTCCTTGTTTCATACCATTTTGTGGAGTAAGCATTTAATACATATTTATTATGTGACTTAACAGCTTTCCGGAAGGAACTGCCTTTATCATCTCTACATTGCCTAGACTGATTATTCAGAAGGTCAGAGAAACTGATAGTTCTGTGGTTTGTTTGTTAAGATAGGTTATCTTGTTTGTTATTTAAGAGATGATGTTTCCCAATGTGTTTAATGCACAGTAATCAATAAGTATTTATTGAATCAAACTTAAATATCAGTTGCTACTGATCACAAACATTTAATTCTGTTATTTAGTAAAAAGAAGAAAGAAGAAAAGAGAGAAAAGAGAATATATCATCCCAATTGTTTTCTAATTACTGACACCTTTAATGTAGATAGTGAGCTATAGTGGAATAATCTAAAGGCTGCTTTTAGATTTTTACCTGCTTTTCTAAAACATTGTATGATTTCTTTTGTAGTGTTAATGTTTTCTTATTCTTCAAGGACAAATTAGTTGAGCAGGGTGGGGGTAGCCAAGACTTTGCCCAAGGGTAGGAAGAGTTAAATCAGGTTACATATTAGTCAGTGGGCAGTCTTCTTGAACTCTAGAGGAAAAGAGAATAGTATGGCATCATTCATTCATTCTGTTTTTAAAAATTGAGATATAATTCTTATTTTAAAATTATCCTTTTTAAAGTATACAAGTAAAAAAATCTTTTTGATGGTTTTATTTATTTTCGAGAGAGAGCAAGAGACAGAGCGTTAGTGGGGGAGAGAGGGAGACACAGAAGCAGGCTCCAGGCTCTGTGCTGTCAGCACAGAGCCTGACGCGAGGCTCGAACTCACAAACTGTGAGATCATGACCTGAGCCGAAGTTGGCCTCTCAACCAACTGAGCCACCCAGGTGCCCCAAAATGTACAATTTAGTGGTTTTTAGTATTTTTTTTAAAGTTATGGAACCATGGCTATTATCTAATCCCAGAACCTTTCCTTTGTTCTAAAAAGAAACCCCATACCTCTTAGTATTCCTTTTCTTTTCTCCTCTCCCCCAGTTCCTGGAAACTACTAACATGCTTTCTGTCTCTATGGATTTACCCACTCTGTACATTTTATATAAACAGAATCATACAATATGTGACTTTGGTGTCTGGCTTCTTAACACGTTTTCAGGGTTCGTTCATAGTGTAGCACATATCATTACTTCATTCCTCTTTATGGCTAAATAATATTCCAGTGTATATTCATTCTTTGGTCAACCTTTCCCAGCATGCTTTTCATTTTAGGACTGTAGAAGGCACTGTGGACCTAGAAGGAGGAATAAGACAAAGCAACTACTCTCAAGGGATAAAGAGAAGAAAAGGGTGGTTAAGAGGAATAATTTTTGAAATCACTGCATTTCCAATAATTTGTTAGAATGCTATTAAATATGAAAAGAGAAACAACTTTATGTAATCGTACTGTCAAATTGTCACTTTTTTCTTATAGTGATGAAAAAAACACGTGTTCGGTCCACTGCTGACTGTCTTTATGTGTATACATTTCTTCCATTTTATGTGAGGATGTTTGGAGGGCGGGGGGCATAATCCATGGGAGAAAAGATACTCTTCTGGCACATTAATGGATTTTTAACACAGATGATTATTTCAGCTGTTTATTCCTACAAGAAAGGATTTACACCTTTGTAAAAGAATATATATTATATATAATTCTTTATTCACACACACATATATGTAATCATGGAGATAAATGTGCGTAACTAAGGGTATTCCATCAGAATGAGCAAAATATATAAAAGGATTGATCTGGAAGATCTGTTAAATAAGACAATGAAAACTGCTCAAGGATTTCCATAACATTTTCACTTGTTGGCACTAAAAGTAATTTCCTTTTCTTTGTAAGAGTTTTAAGTTTGGAAATTATTTAATTTTCCTGTTGTAGAATTAATTGTACACTGTACATGGAGAGCTTAGATTTTTCTCAAGTCTTTGACGTTAAACACATCTCACCAAAAGCATACACCAGCATTGTTTTTGAAGACTCGCCAACATTCCAGAAACCTCTGCAACCCTTTCATTGTCCTTAGCCAGACTTCCTGAAACCTGACTTTAAAGGTTTTATGATTTTTTATTGAAATCAAATTGATGTAAAATATAATTTAAAGTAATAGATTAACTTAGTGCCCTTTTTATTCATCAGCCACTAAAGAATAATTTAATTTTCCAAAGTAATAATTGTACAGGTAAATGTAGGTTATCAGTGAGGTAGATTTGTCTTTTTTTTTTTTTTTTAAGTTTACTTACTTATTTTTGAGAAGAGAGAGTGTGCAAACGGGGGGAGGGGCAGAGAGAGAGGGAAACAGAGGATCTGAGGCAGGCTGTGTGCCAACAGCAAGAGAGCTTGATGCCCGGCTCAAACTCACGGACTGTGAGATCATGACCAGAGCCAAAGCTGGACGCTCAACTGACTGAGCCACCCAGGCGCCCCTAGATTCATAAGTCTTGAAGGCAGAGGGACCATGCAGTTCAATAGAACCAAAGATCATAACTCCGATTAGTGGTAGCGTCTGATCTTCTTAGATCAGTAATATTTCTGAATATTACTGAAATATTTCTGAATATTTCTATTATACTACACTGCCATTCCCCAAAGAAAACTAATTGCAGTTATAAGTTAATGTGTTATAAATGCTATTCTTCTAATCAATATAATAATCTTTTAATTTTTTGGCAAATTTAGTTTTATATAAATAAAACAAAATTAGATAGATTATTTCAACTAACAGGTTATTCTACTAACCCACTTCTACCCTAAATAAAAAAAGAAGCTTGGTTATTTCAATTCAGAATGAATTAGAATAGAGAAGTAATATAGACTTACTATACTTACAGGATGAACTACGACTAGATTGTTTCTTTGTTAGTCTCTAATACAGTGGTTGTCAAACCTTCACAGATGTAGGAATCTCTGGCACTCTGAATTCAATCTAGATCCCCACCTCTCCCTGAGAATTTGATTGTTTGCCTGAGGTGTGGCCTGGGAATCAGAATGTTAACTGGGATCCCTGGTGATTTTGATACAGGAGGAGGAAGACCACCCTTTGTGAAATACTGCTTAATGACTCCAGATAGTCTTGTGACTTCTGTTCTACTATAGAATTAGAAGCACTACAACATAAAGCTTGTACTCTGGAGTCAGACTGCCTTGGGTTCAAATCCTAGCTCCGCTAATCCTTAGCTGGTGACCTTGGGTAAGATACTTAATGTCTGTGTGTGTGTGTGTGTTGATATAGTAGAGACATGCAGTGCACTTAGAATAGGACCTGACACGTATGAAGAGCTATGAAAATATTAGCCGTGATTAGCAGGATTGTCTCTAGGACACTTCTCCTTTTGGAATACTCATGTTGTAATCAGCTCTTATTTAACAGCTAGGAATTGAACCTCTAATTGGTCCTGAGTTTTAAGGATGTTTGCAAGAAAATGTTATAGATGGGACATGTCTGTACAGTGTTAGGGAGATAAACTGATTTTCAACACAATTTTTCACTCTCCAGTGAACATATTGAAGATATATATAAAATCTTGGGTTATTTTACAGAACTTTCCATTGACTTGCATGCTGGGTAACTAAATATACTGAAGCTTGTTAAACCAAGGGGATTTCCAATCTGTAATCCTATCTATTGGCAAGTGAGTATCTTAGTAAATTCATTCTGTCAGCAATTCTCTCATCTTTAAATCCAAGAGAGAAACTGATAACTCAGGAGCTCAACAATTGAGCTGTGGCATCCTGATTAAAAGTAAAGATTAAGATTAGAGGCAAGGATGCCAAGGTGGTGGTTCAGTCGGTTGGTCAACCAACTCTTGAGTTCAGCTCAGGTCATGATCTCGCGGTTCATGGGTTTGAGCCCCATGTGGGGCTCTGCGCTGACTGTGGAGCCTGCTTAGGATTCTCTCTTGGCCTCTTTCTCTGCCCCTCCCCTGCTTGTGCTCTCTCTCTCAAAATAAATAAATAAACTAAAAAAATATATTAAAAAAGATTAGGAGCAGTATCAGGTACACATGAAGGTATTAAAAACGACTAAATTTCTTAGGAAATACCACCCCCCCCCATACACCTCTGATGGCAAAAGGCAACATAATTTCATTGTCACCCCTAGTAACCTTCCTTTTTGTTCTTGTAAACATTTTTTTTCCTTTTTATTGTACTTACATAATTTTTTAAAATTTTACTTTTTAAAAAACTTTTATTTGTTTTTGAGAGAGACAGATCATGAGCGGAGGAGGGACAGAGAGAGAGAGGGAGACACATACTCTGAAACAAACTCCAGGCTCCAAGCTGTCAGCACAGAGCCCGATGCAGGGCTTGAACTCATGAACCGTGAGATCATGACCTGAGCCAAAGTCGGATGCTTAACTGACTGAGCCACCCAGGCACCCCTGTACTTACATAATTTATTTTATTATGTAGAAAAGTTAATAAAGTTTCTTATCCATAATAATTTTGCTTTTTACCACTATTATTATTGATGTTCTATAGAATAAGATTTTATTTATGTAAAATGCCCCCAAATTTTTGCCTTTGGCCCTAGCCTTTCCCCATCTAACTGTAAACAAAGGTGAGCCTATATATTTGGAATAATGAGCAGCTGTGGTCCTTGGAGTGTGTAGGGATAATTGTCTTATTCGTTATACAGCTTAATGCCTCTTTTTTCCTTCCTCCCCTAACATGACTAATTTGCATAATGGGACACCGGAGCAGATACTGTGAAGTAGCTAGTGCCTCAGTTAAACAGAACCACTTTGGTCATGTGTTCTTTCTCCCACCTGTAGTGGGACCTCCAATTACTTGGTCTTACTTCTCTTGACTGGCTATTCCTGGGGCCTCCTATCTTGCCTGACCTATATGGTTGACCCATTTCAGTTCTGTCTTATCACCATGCAAGACTTGATGTCTCTTTGATCTATGCTAATCCCCACTCTGCATTCCTCCTGCTTTCAAGGGTCTCTGATTTTGTTCTCTGCTCACCAAATCCTGCAGGATGATGATGCTATTTGTGTAATTATAGCCTGTTAGCAAACCGTGGGGCTTGAGTGGGACTTTTGCCATTCCCCAGGAATTCTTTTACTAATTTCATATTGACCTTCACTCCCAGATAGCACCTATTCCAGCCCTTCACCTCAAATCCTTAATCCCATGTTTATCCCTCAATTCTCTTTTAATGCATGCTTTTGCTTTTCTGAGGTCTGTTCTTTCGAATGTGAAGATTTATAGCTATTCTGTCCCCAAATTCTTATAGCTCTACTTTAGTCTTTTCATATTTTTTACTTTGGGGTTGAAGAAAGAGCTATGCTTTTTTCCCTCTATAAAGGTAACTTCCACCTGCAGCCTCGATCCCACCTCATTCTACTCTTGACAGAGGGAGAGGGGGAAAGATGTCATCCTGAGAGAAGAGAAGAAAAGAAAGGGAGGGAATAGAAGAAGGGAAAAGGGGGGTAAGGAGATAGTGGAGAGGGAAGGGGGAGGAGAGGAAAGAAGAGGTTAGGGATGGCACTCAGGTGAGAAAAGGGAGAAGCAAATGGGACAGGGAATGAGTGTAGAATAAGCAGGATCATTTATTTTTCATCTGCAGAGTGAGGGATGGGCTTCATGATCCTTCAGGTGATGTGTAGCCATACACACCTCATCACTCTATTCCTTCTGAGCCCCTCATCCCCCTATTCCGTGTATTTTCTGAGCTCCCACCCCACCCCCACCCCCATGCCTTTTTCTGTGTCTTTACTTAGAACTATCCCCTCCCCTGCCCTCTGACACAACATCCCCATCCCCTATAGACATTCTTGATCCATTCTGTGTCCTTGAAGGGCCCATACCGTTTGGCATATATTTCACTTCTAGCCCTCATTAGTGTCATATTCTGTAAGAGTATTTTCTTACAGCCTGTCTCCTTCTCTAGGAAGGAAATTTCCTAGACACAGTCACCTTATTTCATTCATCCCTGCTCCACCTACATTCTATAGCACAGCACCTTATATGGTAGGTTCTCAGTAAATGTGTATTGGATCAAATGTATTAGTTGACTCTATTGTCCCATCTAGTGCAGAGGCCTTTTTTTAACAATTTTCTTTCTCTTTCTCTCCATTCATTCATTCATTCATTCACTCTTGAGTAGTTGTTATGTGCCAGGTACTGTTCACCACCTTGGGATACTGTAGTAAACATAAAAGTTGAAATCCCTATAAATATTAAATAAATTTACAAAAATTTCAGATGACAATAAATGCTGTGAAAAAAAATAAAGGGTTTACAGAAGAATGCCAAGTGTCAACAGACAAATGTGGAGTGAGCACTAATATTGGAAAGCCAGCGTTTTGCAACCACCCTAGTAAAGATTAGCTCAGGCAAGAATCCTCAGTGAATGCTAAATGTAGAAGGAAGTTTTAATGAGGAGAAGGATATTTGCGTGGTCTTGAAGTATCTCCTCATAGATTGGTTCATTAGTTGAAAGGGAAAACAAAAGCTAGTACATTGATTGGGCAGTCAAAATTAATATTACCATAGGGGGCAGATAAACGCTGTGTGCTATCCAGGTAGGATATCTGAGCAGGACACAACATTTCCATGTAGTATTCTACCCAAGAGTGCATAACCTGAATGTAATCATGGATAAATACCACACGAACCTAAAACACAGGGGAAGAGGTTAACAGTTGTGAATCTGGGTAAGTGATATATGAGCTTTCTTTCTTTATACTATTCTTGCAGTTTTGCTCCAAGTTTTATATTATTTCCAAATAAAAACAAAACATTTTTTAAAGGTATTGCTTTATTTATTTAAAAAATAACATCGATAGCGATTTGCACTTCTAGTGTCAATTAAAAAGTCATAAAGCAGGGTCATGAATAATGAAGAGAACAAGGTGAGTGGTTTGCTGCTTTAAAACATTTGGTTGGAGAAGTTTCTTTTGAAAGAGTTGCATTTGCAGAGAATGAACCGAAGGAGGAAATCTTGCAAACCCCTGGGGAGGAGTATTCCATCTAGAAGGATTAGGAAGAATGAAGGTTTGGAGGTGGGAATGAGCTTGATGTGTCAGTATATCTTGCATAAAGTTATGCTGGGACAGAACCCAGTCATCACTAAGTATAGTAGATCTGTTTCTTACCCAGCAAGAAGGCCAGCGTGGCTGGAGGGGAGTGTGCAAGGGGGGCAGTGATAGGAAATGGGAAACGAAGTGTAGGCAGATCACATGGAGCCCTGTAAGTCTCTGGGAAGGAATTTGGATTTTATTCTGAGTATGATGAGATTCCTGTGGAAGGTTTGAGCAGGAGAATGGCAAATTCTAATTTACATTTTTAAATAGATCACCCTGGCAGCTAGCTGGAAAACACACTATAGGAAGACAGTACTGGGAACAGGGAGACCAACCGGAAGACTTGCGGTAATCAAGATGAGAGATGGTAGTGGCACGGGCCCCGGTGGGGGTGTCGCAGTGGTCACGTTCCGGCTCTATATATTGATGGTGTACCTGATAGAATTACTGAAGAATGAGTTCATTTCAAAAATTATTTATTAAAGTGGATCAGATGTGTAGTGTAGTAGATAGCACAGGCAAGGATTAATTACTCCTAAGTTTCCAAAAGTTACCGGGTGAATGATGGTGTCATTTACTGGGAAGACTGAGGTGAAAACCAGTCATTCTGCATAGGGCATGTGAAGTTTGAGAAGCCTAATAAATCTCCAAGTGAAGAATCGGGTTGGCAGTTTGTTATTTGAGCTCAGGGAAGAGGTTGGGACTGGGGTTGTAAATCTGAGAGTTGATTGTGTGGACACTATTTAAAGCTGTGGGTATGGAGGAGATGACCTAAGGACTGAGTACAGAAAGGGAAGAGAAGCATCCCAGGTTTAAGATCCTGACACTTTCGAGATTTAAAGAGAGAAATGAGAGGGAGCCAGCAAAAGGGAAATTAGACCAAACAGATGATCACCCCACAGTATAGGGAACATGCTAGTTTGCTGTACATTTTACAGCTGGAAAGCACTAATTATTCTTTCTGTGTTAACATTCACCTCTCCATAACTTCTCACTATTGGTTCTAGTTTTGTCCTTTTGGGTGTTAGGTCTTTCAGTGGGACAGTGTTTCAAGTTTTTGATGGCAGCAATCATAATCCAAAGTCTGTGTGTTATGTTCCTTTTACTCTTCCTTATATAATATTGTTCCCAAGCTCCTTACTAATTTGACCATACTCCCGTCTGTATATATCTTGTGTAAAGTTTTGCTGGGACAGAACCCAGTCATCACCAAGTATGGTAGATCTGTTTCTTCCCCAAACACACAACAATGAAACCAACATTTGTCAGGTGCTTTACAGATGACAAAGAAGTCTCATGTAGCGTAGCTCTCATTCTCACAGCAAACTTGTGAATATGTACAGATGTTTTTCTTCTTATTGTTGTTACTTTTATTATACAGTTGGGAAAGCAGAGGTTCGGAGAGGTTAACCTCACTTCTCTTAGATTATCTCAATGTTTACAGACGTTATTAAATACTGTTGCTCGATACTGTGGTTTCCAGTGTTCTAATAAAACCGACCAAGAGTTTTTTTCAGTGACTTGATATCAAGCTAAGTTTTCTGCCTTCTGCAGGTGTGCAGTTGATTTTTTAAGCATAACATTTTTCAACCTTAGTATTATCTTGAGAAATTTCTCAACTGTTCTCTCCTGTATACATTTTTGCTCCCCTCTTGTCTATTATCCACTCAAAGCAAGAGTGATCTTTTAAAAATATGAGTCAGATCACATGACTCCCAGCTCAGAAACCTCCAAAGACTTCTTTTTGCATCAGAATAAAGTCCAGACTGCTCACTTTGACCTAAAAGACCCTGCATGATTTGGCCCTTGTCTTACTCTCTGAAATCATATCAAGATCTATTTATGAAGTAAAACTTATTAAATGTAATTACTTGTTTTTTTCTTAGAAAATTTATGCCAATTCATTATGCTGATATCTTTATATATATAAGCATCCCATTAAGGTAGAAATGGACAGATTCTGAAGAAGTGTGAAAATAATTATCAGTACGCCTAATAATAGAAATGGTAACAACCTCTTTTTTTTTCATAAGTTAACCCAGGGTCTAACAAATACATTTACTGATAAGCCCAAGACAAACTGCCTCTGTTAATCATTATGTGAGAGAGTTGATTCCATGTGCTGAGAAAAATTTTAACAAAGTTTTAGCAGAACTGACACATTTATTCTTAATTTCCTCTATGTAACACTTCAATAAATAACACTTTTTAGTTTTTCCTTTCCTGCTTGTTGCAAGGGAATTCAGCTTGTAATATAAGCAGAGACCGATTTCTTGGATTTGATGAGTAAATTTAGTCAAAATGGTCAGTTATCCAGCATGATTGCCACACACTAATTTAGACCTTAGGAAAAAAAAAAAAAAAAAAGGTGTGAATGTGTGTGCAGCAGAGAGCAAGGGGAAATGCATATGGCTGGAAATGCTTACGACGGCATCAGCCTCCACACACCAAGTTGTCACCCCACTTCTGTTTCTCTGGTCTACTTCAGAATTACCTTGCCAGGGATGAAAGATCTCATGCAACAGGAAAGTTATCTCTAAGTGTTCGACCTCAGTTTTTAGGGCAGGAAGAGTTAGTGAAAAGTCTGGAAATACAGCCCATGTAAATTGGAAATGTGAGCTGTGTCTCAGGTGCAACATTAATTTTCACAATTCTGTGAAACCTCATTATTTTTTGTTATAAATGTACAAAACAAAACAGGATTACTTCATTATAAGATATGTTCAAACATGTGCATGAAAATACTGTTATTTTCAGCTTCCTTGATAGGCTCCTATCCATCACCAAAGAATGATGATTACAGATAGAAGGCTTTCTTGGGTATATTTTGTAATTAGTGGTAAATGCAGAGGCCCAAGTTGTGCTGGGATTTCCAGTGGGGGGGGGAGGGGAGGGGGGAGGATGCAGCTGTGAATTATTTTAAGCTAGAATGCTATATACTATGTTTTCAAATACCAGAACAAATTACTCTGTTGTGCAATACATAGAAGTCTTTAAGTGAAATGTCATTGCCAAAAAGGTGCCCTAAAATCTAATTGTTACTCTCGGTTGTACTTGTCAACTGGCACTTTTTAGTGTGAGGAGATTCACACAGTCAGGTTAGGGAGAATGCTGGCTCTTTTTCCCCGTGAATATAATTGCCATAATACTTCCCATGTAATGAAGTCAGAAAAAATTATTTAGGTAGAAATGTACTTCTGAGAACCTTGTGATTATTGCCTTTTGTGTCATTCTGCCTACATCAAAACAAATCAGACTTAGGAAGTCATGGAAATACTACGTTGGGTATTTTCTAATCGCTGCATCAGCACGAGCAGTCACTCTCTAGGTTTTCCAGTTTCTTGAAAGAGCTTAGCCTATGTTCATAACACTTTGTAGGAAACAGCACAAAATTAGTTTCTATGTCCCCATATATTTCTCTTGGTGTCACAAAAGTATATATTATATAAATGAAATATTTGTCTTTGACAGAAAGGCTCGTTCACCAAACTACAATTAATGAATACAAGAATTAGAAATCAAAACTTTGTTTAGTCTGAGGAAAAACAATTCTTTAAACTGTAACCACATGGCTGTTTCTTGTTTGCATCAACTCTGGGTGACTGTTATTGTCTTCTGTGAATTCTCTGGGGCAGGGGCCTGACTTTGTTGAATGAGCCAATTGTTTTCCTTTGTGTTGCCCATCTAGTAAGTTCCCATCTGGTTTGTATCAGACTGTTTTCACAGCCAACAACTGCTGCCTTCTCTATATCCTGACACTTCAGGGCCCCACGCTATCAAAGCACGGCTGCGATGGCCTTGCTGGCAGGGCCTATACAGCTGTGCCTCGCAGCTTGGAGCTATTACCCAGAGTGATGGTAACGTAGAACTTGGACTGGCCCTTATTCCCATTGGTGTCGTGTGTACAGTGAGCAGGAGTCCACCCTTCCCCGCCACCTCCTCCCCCCAAAAACTTACTAGTCAACAGAAAGTCCTTAAAGCTCTAATTTTAGGATCTGGAATGGTGGTGTTTTTATTTTCTAGTGGCTTCCTGGATTTGAAAGCTCATTCTTTCACTACAATTTCAACAGAAGTATAGTATATACACAGAGAAATACACATATCATGAGTGTACAGCTGAAAGAATTTCCCAAAATGAAGCTCACTTGTGTAATCCATACCCAGCTTCATTCTTTCACTCTTTTTTCAAAAAGTACCCGGCCTGGCCTTGGGGAAGTAAACTGGTCACCGTGTCACATTTAATTTTTGTTTCCAAATTTAGTTAGGAATGGCTAGATATGGCAAAATCTACTATAAAAGCTACACAGATAATACGGTGTCATTTTAGTGATCGTCACAGGCTGTAATATGGAGAAGTTTTTTTTTTTTAATTTTTTTTAACGTTTATTTTTGAGACAGAGAGAGACAGAGCATGAATGGGGGAGGGTCAGAGAGAGGGAGACGCAGAATCCGAAACAGGCTCCAGGCTCTGTCTGAGCTGTCAGCACAGAGCCCGACGCGGGGCTCAAACTCACTGACCGCGAGATCATGACCTGAGCCGAAGTTGGCCGCTCAACCGACTGAGCCACCCAGGCGCCCCTGGAGAAGTTTTCATATTTAGGAAGGATCTCCATCTCAGAAAATAGATGTTCTGTATGCAAACTGTAGAAGCACTTGGGTTCAAAGTGCTTAGTAACTGTTAGGGAGTTACTTTGCCTCCAGTTTTGTTAGCCATCAGATGTCACTTACAAGAATGGGATAACAGTGACCTTTTGTAACAATCTGTGGCCGTGTGTCATTAAAGTTGTACGAGTTATTGTTGAATAAGAGTTGAGTTTTTTTTATTTCTTTAATTTTTTATTTTTTTATAAATGTTATTTATTTATTTTTGAGACAGAGAGAGACAGAGCATGAACGGGGGAGGGGCAGAGAGAGAGGGAGACACAGAATCTGAAACAGGCTCCAGGCTCTGAGCTGTCAGCACAGAGCCCGATGTGGGGCTCGAACCCACAGACTGCGAGATCATGACCTGAGCCGAAGTCGGACGCTTAACTGACTGAGCCACCCAGGTGCCCCAAGAGTTGTGTTTAAATGTAGCTCTGATGTCACATTGCTTCATAAAGTGTAACAGCAAAACTCTTTTGCACCAAAAAAGAATTAAATGACTTTTACAGAAGGTATTAATGTTTTAGAAATGTTTTCAAGATTAGGTAAAATGATATTAGTTTATGATTTCAAATACATTGAGTAGCTAATTGTTACAGAGCATCAAGTATCCCGTAAGTAGTAAGTCCTGTGGAGTCCAACTACAGCAACAACAACAAAATTCACCTTCCGCTTCTGAATAATTTCAGCTCCCTGGTATTTCAAGGTTTTAAAAAAAGAAACAGAAAGGAATTTGTCTTGGTCATTAGCAGTATGGCCTGTGAGTTAGCAACTATTCACTTGGTGTTAACAGCTGGTAAAATTAGTTATTTGGCTGTTCCAATTGTTGGAAAACAGTTCAAAACTGTGAAGCAATCACCTTTCAATTGCTGAAACTAATCTACTGGGTTTTGTTTTGTTTTGTTTTGTTTTTTCAATTTCAACAGAAGTATAGTATATACACAGAGAAATACACATATCATGAGTGTACAGCTGAAAGAATTTCCCAAAATGAAGCTCACTTGTGTAATCCATACCCAGCTGGGGGAAACAGAACATTGCCAGCACGCCACCCCCCTCAGCCCCCTCATGTTGCCTTTGTTACAGCCTCCACTCCTCGAGGATAACCACCGTCCTGTGACTAGTCCTCTTATTTTTCTACTGTAAATAAATGAAATCACACAGAATGTACGGCTTCATTCACGAGGCAAGCCTATTGTAATTTTTAAGATTCTTTTTGTTTTCAAACTATTAGGGCATGCTTTTATAAAGAATTATCTGACAGGAATTTGTTTTAGTAGCTGTGTCACAGGCTATTCAACCAACAGGAAGTGCACTGTAGATAAAATTGTCTACTCTACCTCTCAGTTCTCAACCAAATTTTAATGCTGGAATGTTCCTCTAGACATTCCTGCCCCTAAAAGGTAGGAACTCTGTCATAACACCACACAGCAATACATGCAAGTACTTAAATGGTTTTTAGTGAGCTTTAATAATTAAATGTATGTCATTCAAATAAAGCTTGGTCTGCATTCAGGTAGGTAGGTCATCTATTTTTTAAATTACCAGTCACCTCCTTGGCAGTTGACTATAAGCTTTTACGCTGCCAAGATATGATTTCTAAAATGCTATTATTGGAGAGAATGGTATACATATTAGATAGGCAGCCAATGAGTAACTTAATCTGGCCAGATTATTTGTTTAAAAGGTGTTAATTTCTTTTTATATATTTTTAACTACTCTAATAATGGTCCCTTTTTTCCCCAGTGAACTCAAATTGGTATACAACATCCAGGTATTCTAAACATTATTCATTTTAGATTTCTCCTTATTAGCTTTTGTTTCATATTCTGGATGGCACCCATTTAAAAACTCTTGCTTTGTGGGCTAAAAAATTTATTATTTGATGCCTTCAACTTTATATCCTTAACAGCCATATAGTGCCATGCAGTTTTCTTAAATAATCCATAGAGAATTTATTTAAAATCATAATCTAAAATAATAATGTATAGATTTAAGTATTGCTGTAGTGGTGATTCTTACTAAAGATAGTATTAAAAACCAAAAGATAAACTTTCAAGCCAATAATAAAAAAATTGTAAATACAAGAGTACAAACATTGTAAAGCCCGGGTTGCTATCCTTTTAAATACCACCTTGTGAAATACAATAACACGAAATAAAAAGAAAGAAAAGAAATATAACAATGTGGCCTCCTTTCAAGTGGGCACCATGTAGCTACAAGATTTTGAGTGCCCATTTAGATAAAAAGCTGAAGTATTGAACTAAGGTGAGTGTTTGGGAGAAGCATAGTATACAAGTGCTACCGTAGCCTAGTAACCAGTGTGTGTCCTCATTTAAAGCTTTTTCAGCAGTGTCCCTGCTTTCCCAGCCTTGGGTTCCATTTCAGATTACTTGTTTTGATGTCATGATATCTTTAAACATTTAGATAAAGGTTAACACATTTGTCTTTTGCAGTAAAGGAAAAAGGATAAATTTTATGCTTAGGTTATTTGTGACTCAATTTTTTATTTAGCTTTATCCACTGCTAAGTTCCATAGAAATTTGTAGATCAAATATTTGGAAAATTTCCCTTCTCAGCCTTTGACTTAAATACCAATGAGTGTTATGTTTCTTCACTTTTGAGCAGTAGGATGAGGAAGTGTAAGAGACAACAAGTTTGGGAAGCGGTTTTAAATCACGTTGGCCAGAGTATACAGTGTGTTTGAATCCTCACCTGCAAAGCACAATACTCACCTTTTCAGTGAACCCCCTCACCCAGCAAGTGTGAATTATGAGGTAGCTACTTGTTAAAGGGACAGATGACAATAGATGACTCTGATACTGAGTTAGTGGCTTTTTTATTTTATTTTATTTTATTTTATTTTATTTTATTTTATTTTTTTACTGTTAGGAGAAATTATTATAGAAATCAAGACTGTCTCCCACTTTGGGCAGAGTTTTGTTTACATTTATAATATCAACCACACATAGTAGGTACCATCTGTGTATACTTCCTGTATGTGAGGTACTCTGCTAAGAGCCATCATCATCCCGGCTAGGTAGATCATATTATTCTCATTTTGTATTTGAGGAACCTGAGGCTCGGAGACTTGACGTATTTTGCCCTAGAACACATAGCTAATATATGACAGAACTGGGAATCAAATGCAGTCCAACTCTGAAAGCAAAGGCTGTGCTCTTAAATCTTAAAACATTATACTATGTTTCCTTCCTTGGTAATTTTCTTAAAAGTAGAAGAGAGAATTTCTGATTGTTCTGACAGGTCTCAATATCTGAAGACATAGCCTAGTAGAAGAGTATGAAAAAGTTGGGAGGTGATGAAAGAACTGTTTTGCTTTGGGCTCAGTCCCTCTTACTAATATGTCACCTTGATTTGTCAGTTAATCTTTCTGAATCTTGATTACCATCTTAGCAAGGATAAGATGATCTCGGGGATCCCTTGCAGCTCTACTGCTGTAATATATGAGCAGCAAAGTTGCTTTTTCTTTAACAAAAATCTCCCTGTCCCAAACTATTTCGAAATAATCACAAGCCACAAAATAATAAAAGTACCATTTGTTGAGTAATAAATGTCGGCACTGCTCTGTTATTTACATATATAATCTGTGTTAATGATCATAAGAAACCCATGAGATAGAAGAAGAAATTGAAGCACAAAATGGTAATATCCCACCAAGTGGTGGTATTTCTCCCAGGGGTCACAGCTAGCCCCCATTGGTACGGTGATTTGCATTCAGGCAGTTTAGCTTCCAGGTTTGTGCTCTTACCTACTGGCTTACAGCTGACTCTCGAATATCATGTCTGCTTGTCAATTACTTGCAACTTTTTTTTTTTTTTTTTTTTTTTTTCTTTCATACTACAGTGTAGACTGAATAGAATAAAATGGGCTTTTTTTTTTTTTTTTTTTTTCCAGAAAATGACTTCTAAAAGATCACAGAGTAGTATATCCATGTGATATAAAGGTTTCAGAAACATTGGTTGGCTGGCTATTTCTTGAACAACTATACATAAAGGACTGAATTAGGCATCTTAGGGAAAATAAGGAAGAATAATGGAGGGAAACCATTTATTTTTTCTTTTCTTTTATGAAAATCCCAGCATTGCAGTAAATCACTTCAGCCTATGAAATGACTTACTGAAGGCACATCTTAAAAATAATAACAGATTTAGCATATTATTTCCATTTGGATGTTTTTACTAATGCTGCTTTGTTGGATATAAAGAAATGACTTAAGTATGCTTTGGTTTGGAGTAATGAAATAGTTATTCTTTTTTGAGTTAAAATTCATTGTTTTAATAAAGCAGAAATAAGCTGTTGTTTTTGTAAGTTTCAGGAAAATGTTTTTGTTAAGCAAAGAATCTGAATATTAGAAAACATGCTCCTTTTTATTGCAAAGACTATGCAGTGTATAAAATTCACATTTAGGTTGTTAAGAATTCCGAGGTGTTTCATTGCAGCGGCAAGTCCCATTGAGGGAGAACACCTCCTTTGGAGGGTGGACCTATCAGAATGGAAGGGAGGCCTTGTTAGAAAAAGCCCCAAAAGCGATTCATATTTTCCCTTCTCTCTACCCCAATCCTGTTGAAAATCGCTGTTTAGAAGAGGTTTCACAGCTCCTTTCTCCAAAGCCAGCCAGGTACAATATATAGCACTGTCTTAAAGAGAATAAAAAAAGAAGGCACTAGAACAAGAAGAGGCAAAGAGAAGTTACCAAGAATAGAAGAAGAATTTGAGTTACAGAATGGAAACATTAACAGCTAGAAGTGGTATGATGTTAACAGGCAGAGAGCTCAATTAATTGTTAGTCTTTAAAATCCCTTATACTTGAGGTAGAACAGGAGCATTAATTGGAAGATTTGCTCACTACTGTCAACTCTGTAGTTTTGTCTTTATGGTTAAAGAGGATTAAGACTGTCTTACTCTTCCTTGTGGTTTTTACAACACCTCCTATAATAATGATGGACACATAAAAAAAAAATGTTAATGGAATCCTAGCTAGACCTATGGTAGATTTCCTTTTTCTTTTCTTAGTTTCTACCCAGCTCTGTTTGGTATAAAAGGGGATGACGTTGCTTATTTCTTACTATAACACAATAGAGAAGTTTAAATTCTGGGCCTTGAAGCAATCACTTCAGAGCAGGCTGCCACTTAATTTTACTTGCTACAAAAAAAAAAAAAAGTGGTTCTTCAACAGAAGGGGCCTCTGAGGTGGGACTGATTGGTACCATTGTGGCCACCTTTGTACTATAGGTGCTGTGTAGAATCAGAAAGGTAGCTGTAAAGGGGCCAAGCAGTAACCTCTCCCTCTTTCTCAGAAACTTAGAGGCAGAGTAGGAAGTGAAAATAGACAGTGTTTATATAGTAACATCATAATAAGCACCTTTAATACATGTAAAGATTATTTTAAAACAACATCAGAGTTGGATGTTTAATTTTGGTCTATTTGCAGATTGTCAATATAACAGATAACTTGTATTTGCCCACAATCTTACCTTCATAAAACTATATTTTCTTCTTTGGGGCGCCTGGGTGGCTCAGTCGGTTAAGCGTCCGACTTCAGCTCAGGTCACGATCTCGCGGTCTGCGAGTTCGAGCCCTGCGTCGGGCTCTGGGCTGATGGCTCAGAGCCTGGAGCCTGCTTCCGATTCTGTGTTTCCCTCTCTCTCTGCCCCTCCCCCGTTCATGCTGTGTCTCTCTCTGTCTCAAAAATAAATAAACGTTAAAAAAAAATATTAAAAAAACCCTATATTTTCTTCTAAAACCATTCTTTGTAAGCTTTTTTTTCTTCATTCATCTGTATTACATTTAATTTTTTGACATACTTAATTTTTACATTTCCAACAGGATGATTACAATAGCTAACATGAATGTTTGTCACCAGTGAGAATCTATTGCTTGCTTTAATCAATGATGCATTGCTTAAAATAATGTTCATTTAAATATCTTTTTCCAAATCCACTGAAATTTTTGTGAAGTAAAGGAAACTTGAGAGATGCTGATTTTTAGAGAAAACCAGAAAATACTGAATTCAAAATTCAAAAAATTCAATTTTTTCCAAATCATTCTGCCCTAAAGATCTGTTTGAAATAACGAATATTGATAGTTATTGATTGACTGTGTTGCAGAGCACAGGTTCACAGCATGCCATTAACACGGGCACAAGCCCTTGGTGCCCAGGGTGCCTTGTGGGCTAGAGAACCACATGTGCTACAGGTTTCTTTCTTCAGTTAATTAAGTTGACTTCATAATTCCCTAGCCATAGTTTTTCCCCAGCCTACTTCATTTTTATATTAAAATTCGGCTTTGGTTTACCAGTGTACTGCTCTTCTCTGTTCTCTGACAACATTACTGGCTGCTTCACATAGATTGTGTTGGGCAGGATGCCCCAGACTGGCCCAGGTGAAGGGAGATTCTAAACTTCTTTTTGTAACCATTAAATCCCTAAGTAAGAGAATCTGCAAAAACTTTTAACCTTGGAAGAAATGGTCCATGAGTTTCTCTTAGTTAATACAAATTGCAAATTCTCTAGTGATTCTTTGTTTCCCCCTTTCCCTCGTTTTTGATGCATAAAGATAATAATCCATTAGGTAAAGTGGGTTTTTTTTGATTGGTAATGATTAAAATTCAGCTGTTTAACTTCCTTTTTTATATTAAGGCCATTAGATCAGTCTTCTATTTACCTGGTTTTATGAGAGTAACTGTGGGAGTGCATGTAGTTTGTGTTCTTTTTAGTGAAGAGGAAGGAATAGTTATTTCTAGGCCTAATGGATTTTCTTATGAAAAAAATTTCAATGTAGCTTCATCAGGTGATATGGATCGGACACAAATTGAGCCCAATCTGTACCTCGCATCTGTATTTACAGGTAAGATTTTTACATTAAAAGTTGTTGAACTTGAAGCTCTTCAGATTTTCCATTTTCTTATGCTTTCTTTCATAATAATCAGCACAGTTGAGATACTAATTACACCTTTTTAGATTCTTCTCAAATATCTGTAAACTCACCCCCGGTAATAGAACTCCCTGTGCTAAACTCAACCCTGCAAAAAGCATAAGTTAAGGGACAGAAAAAAATGTTTCATTTCCCTTTGGAAAGTTTATAAAATGTTGAATTAAAAGGCTGCAGGTGTGGTATTCAGAGCACTAAGGATAGTACTCAAGATAATTCCATCTGGGGGAGGTTATTTGTTGGGACAGGACAGTGTTTAAACTTTGAAGTCAGTTTTAAACAAAGTGAAGCAGCTGGAACCTGGCATAAGAAGAAACAAACCTTTCACATTAACTATTGCTTTTTAGAGGAAAAAGAATTGGAGTTGTTTTTACAGGTGCCAATACATTTATTCTTCCTATAGGAACTGCTTTATCTGTATCCTAAATTATACATTTCAAAATAAGCATTTGTCAATTCATTTTAAAAACAGAAGCAATAGTAAGTGTAAAACATGCAATAGGATTTCTATGTCTAGAACAGATTTTGGAAGGAGACGAGGACAGCATTTTAAATCACCCTTTTAAACATGAAAGTAAGACAAGAAGTGTTGAACAGGGACTAATTCTGGAAAGCACAGGTAAATAAAATATCACATACTGTACTTCACATCAAATGACCAGGCACCTTCTTCATATAGACTCGTAGTATTTGTTCTCAAGCACCGAAGCTATGGTGCTGCAAAATCTGTAGAGCCTGGGTAAGTATGTGAGGAGAATTGAATACAGCAGGATAGTTTAGCAGCTGCTTAAACAAGGAATTAAAGGGAGAGTAGATGAGCCCAGGGTGGACAGGAAAAATGCTTCAAGAGCTCAATAAAATACAGCTGAAATACTGTAACATTTTCACAGACAGCTGGGAAGCAACTGCATTGCTGGAACTCAGGGCTGATTTTAAAGACAGGATCTGGTCGCTGCGAATGTAAGCAAGCTGTTAAGGAGAAACCACAGACTGCTGAGGTGGAAGCCGATCAGTTTGGTTCAGCAATCATTGCAAGGCCCGCTGTGTGCTTACCATTATGCTAAAGCTTTGTAGAATGCGGAGGTAAATAAGACAAAGTCACTGTCCTGCTGAAGCACATGTTCAACAGGAACAGACCCACAAGCAGATAACGATTGAGATGATAAGGCCACAGATACTTACTGTGTACCTACTGTCCTAGTCAGACAGCAAAGACTAGAAGTCCCAGTCCATGCTCTTAAGGGGTATATCACTCAGAGCAAGTGACAGACTCATAAATAATTACAGTGCAGTTTGGTAAGTGCAAATTACCAAATTATCTTCAGAGAGAATAAGGCATCCACAATTAACAGGACAGGAATTCCTGTATTTCACCACTAGTGCTGGAAAAACAGCTCAAAGAATGTGATTCACTTGCACATGGGGCTGGAATATCCTTTAAGTCGGTGGTTCTTAAATATTTGCGGGGCACTGAAAGCTATGACCATCTGTTTCCCTCCCAGACTGTACTTGTGTGAAAATAACTTCATAATTTTTCAGGGCATTCGCAGATCCTGGTCATTCATCCATGCTTAAGATCCTTTATGTACATGGATTAAAGACGATTACATTTGTTTCCTTTTTAATTTTACTTTTAAATTTGTAGTTTATAAGAAACCAATCTTTGTTTTCATGTAGAAAAACCCAAATCCAAACAATTTAAAGTCATTCAGCTATCTATTCATCATATCACAGAAGAATGCCACAGATTCGTATATATCACTTGTGCCTTGTGTGTTACTTAATCTGAATGAAGAGTTTGAGATCTATATTCTTCTATAAAGCTGTTAAAGAAACTTTTCCTTCTTTCTCTGCTTGTTTCATGTGTTAGGAGAGAATGCTTTGTTTGGATTCCTCTCAGTATGCAAGTGACACAGATAGAATAATGGATTACCAAATGTTTGAGGATTAGAGTCAGAATCTGAAACCTGCTGATGAAATGCATTATCTAAACCCAAAAAGCTTTTACAGCATTAGGCATATTTTTTAGAAATATAACATACAACATATAGGCAAAAATTTCTTTTGCACATAAAACACAACTTCATAGGCAAAATCTTAAGTGGGCATTATAAATTCTATATTATTGGGGTGCCTGGGTGGCTCAGTCAGTTGAGCGTCTGACTCTTGATTTCAGCTCAGGTCACGATCTCAACGGTTCATGAGTTCGAACTCTGCATCTGGATCTGCGCTAACAGTGCAGAGCCTATTTGGGATTCTCTCTCTCTCTCTCTCTCTCTCTCTCTCTCTCTCTCTGTTCCTCCCCCACTTGTGCTCACACACACACTCTCTCTCTCTAAATAAATAAATAACTTTTAAAAATCCTGTATTATTACTTGTATTACTTAGAATAAATTAGTTTTAACTTTTCTGTTCCTTAGTCTTAGAAATCCAATATCAAACAAAATTTCTTTATGAATTTTAAATATTATTAAAGCAAAAATAATTGAATTTCAAACATCTAAAAGATATATTAAAATATGTCTTAGGAAGCTTCAAATACACCGTCTGACTCAATGGTATCCCAGCTTAAATGTATGCCAGGTTAAATGACGTACATGGAATCAAGGAATAGTCTCTTTAAAAAAAAAACTCTGAAAACAGCTGTTGAAACAATTACATCATAGAGTAACGACATGACTGTGGAAATTTTTAAAGTCAAACTTTAAAAGCATCAAACTACATTTAATATAGGTAGAAAATTTATGTTTGATTTAATGATGATTTATTAAGATATGATGTCTTTTTTCTTTTAAAAAAAATTAAATTCTGTGAGGACCATAACTGGATATGAAGGTTACTGCTTTTGCCTGGTAACAGTCATCAAAGCGATTTTTAAAAATGCTCCCCGTCTAAAAGTTCTCTTTTAAAGTTCAAAATGACTGTTTAACCTGTGTAAATGAACACTTCAAAAAGTCTTTCCAAAATGCACATTTACAAACACTTTAGATAAAATGGTGCATTTTATTGACTCAACTCATTGACTAACACACAATTACTAGAGTTGAAATAGCATAACTATTTGGAGGTCTTCTGGAGCTATGGGGTTTTTTTCTTAGTGCATTTCACTGAAACATTTGTAATCCCCTCTAAAGCAGATTGCCTTTTTCAGTCCATCCTGAGGGCCACTGCCTCTTAGGATAGTTGTTTTCAGTTATGTAAAAAAGTAAGAGCTAATCCATTTTGAGTGCTTTCTATGTGCCAGCACTATACAGAACACTGCGTGTGCATTATCTCATTTAATCCTCATAAACCCCCCACTCCTGAAGAAGGTACTCTTATCTTTAAAAGATGAGGAAACTAGGGTTTGCAGAAGTTACATAACTTTCCCAGAGTCTGTTATCACTCACTACCCCTCTTAGCCATCACCTATTTTTCTTTATAGCACTTACCACCTCCTGACATGTTCTATGTTTATTTCCTTACTTGTTTGTCATTTGCCCTATACTCAGCTGGAAGGTGGTGGCAGTGAGATCGGAGCTTTTGTTTTCTTCACTGCTGAAATCTCTAGAATCTGGAATGGTGCCTGGCACATAGTCAGTGCTCAGTCGATATTTGTTGACTGGATAGATGGATGAGCCCAGCTCTGCCCTATTCCAGAAGCCTCACACTGACAATTTGGATGGGACAGTTCCCAAGTGACTGGACAGTAGATCTCATTTGGGCCCCAGACTTGACCTATCATAAAGGGACTTGAAAACTTGAAATGTCATCACTGCTCCTCTCCTTGCCTGCCCCTCCCATTGCATATTACATCAATGGGATTTATTTTAACCACCTTTAAAAGTTATATATTTTGGGTAATGAAGATACTTGATACAGGACAAAAAGCAATGAGTTACCTCAACGCTGCCAGTTATGAATTAATTAGATGAATTATAGTAGACTTTTTTTTTTTTTGAAAACCATCTGTTACTTTGTGTGACTCTTCATTCTTGGGTCTCTTTCTACTTATCTCTCTGACATTCCCTTTTGTTTTTCTTTATTTTCTCTTCTTTCACCTTTCTTTGTCCTTCCTTATAGTTTTGTCTTCATTTCCCTTCTCTATTTTCTCTCCTAGGTGATTACTGTTCTCATTACTCTAGTTATTTTTTCTATATAGATGACTGCTAATTCTGTCTCTAAAACTGCCTTACAGTCTTTGGCACCTTTGATTCCAGTTGCCTGCTGGAAAAGTGCATTCACACATCTTATAGGCATCCACACTCATCAGGTATATAACTAATCCCAGTATCTCCACACCTCTGTATACCACCGTAGCCTCAAGCTTGTTTGTGTTCTTCTTACTGCCTGCCTTAGTCAACTAACCCTGTAATTGCAGAGCCATACTCAATTCTTTATTAGTTCTGAGTCTCTCTCCAAAATACCTCTTTCCACTGGCAAGTATCAGTTTTTACATGGACCATTTCCATAGATCTCTCTCCTCCCTCCTTATTTTCCACGCAGCTGTTGGAATTCTCTTTTCTAAACTGCATCTGGTCATCTTACTTCTCTGTTCAGAATCTTTTGTGACTCATCATCATTTACAGAACTTGACCCTGACCTTCCTTTACCGCCTTTCTCTCTCACCATTCCTCCAATCCCATCAATACTTGGACAGCAGAACAGAGTTCCTTTAACATGCTGACTTTACATGGACTTAATTTTGTTCTCTTTTTCTTTTAAATCCTACTTCAACTGCTACTTCGACTTGATTTAAACTAAGTATCACTATACATGTCTGTCGCCACTCCTAGGTTATGAGCTTCTTGAGGATGAGGACTATTTCTTTTTCATCTGTGAATCTCTCAGCACCATCTCAGCTCCATACATACAGTAGGCTAGTAGAGATGTTTAGCTAGTGAGAGTATGGTTTGAAAAAACCCACTTTAATGTCTCTGGGCGTCAGTCGCCTTGTCTGTCTCTCAGAATTGCTGTCAGGATGAGAGAAGATGATGGGAACAAGATCTTTGTAAAATTTTGAATTGCTGTGTAAATATGAGGCATTAACTACGAAAAATAGCATAACTTTGTAGTGGCTGCAAATTTAATATGTTCTCTGAGACTTGTAAATTTCTTCAAGATCTGAAAAAAAAATAGTTATAGCTCTTGTTACATCATTGAGCAATTTAATCAGTAATTTACTGCACATAATAGAAAATAAAGGTACATATAAAGCAGTTTTGTGACATCAGATAACAGAGAAAAGAAGAATATCTGGTATCAGTGTGGTTTTTGACAGGTATGCAAGTAACTAAAGGAATGGATTTTTTCTGACTAATTGGGGGAAGATAACATTGAACATTGGGCTGAAAATTAATTTTGCTTTTGGCTTTAGTTATGCTCTATGTTAGTTTTTACTTTATTGAGGAAGTAAGCTCTGATTTTAGATACTTCTCTTGGTTTTGTGCACACTGAATGTGGAGGCCGACACTGGGCTCAATCCCATAACCTTGGGATCATGACCTGAGCCAAAACCAAGAGTCAGACGATCAACCGATTGAGCCACCCAGGTGCCCCTTTTGATCTTTTTCAAAAGCGGTTCTTATTGTGTCTTAATTTTAGTTTTTATCATACCCCGACAAAGCTAAATTTCAAAAAGTCTTTTCTTATGTAAAAATTTATTCTATTTAAGTTGACATCAAAATTGTTTTCTTCTTAAAAGATTATACTATGGTATTACAGTTTATGATGTTGCTATAATGATGCCAAGTCTTATTACCTTACCCTCTTTTATTAAAAAAAAAATGAATTCGACACAAGTAACAAAAAGGAATGGCATAATATTGAAAGCCTTTATAAGACTTCCTAAAATGAAAGGAATTTGGCTTTTACAAGTATTCCAATTTTCTTGGACAGCTGTGATTGAGTCATCATTGAAATCTCCAGAACTCTACTTTTACTGTGGTCCCTATAAAAATGTAACAGAGAATCCACTTTACTACTGTGAAAACTATGTGAAAAATATAAAGGAGCTTTAGAAAAATGACTACGACTCTTGGCTCACAGATTTCTCTAAGATTGTTAAAGATAATTTGTTTTTAAGACACTTATTATTCTTAGGTATATATGGTAAGGCCATAAAATTTGAAACAAGGATCTTTGTGGTCTTAAATAATACCAAGTTGGCATTCTTCATATTCTTAGGCAGTGTGCTTTAAACGTAAAGAAGCGAATTAGGGTATAGGCAGATAGACGACATTTACAGTCAAATCTGGATTTTTTTTTTTTTAACATACTAATGAATTCTTCATCCCCGACTGGGTCTCCTCTGCCACCAGCTAGCTTCTATATTGCCTCCCGCTAGTCTCAATCCACGGGGTAGAAGCTTTCTTCTGTATTTGGCTAAATGTAGAGATAATGAAGAAAAGTCTGTTTTACAGGGAAAAATGCTTTCCAAAGTCAAATGTCAATGATATTTGAATGATCACTTTATTATTTCTTCTTTTGACGTTGCTTTCCTTCTATCAGTTCTGTTAGCTAATAGCACAGCACTCTTAGACACTCAGAAATGAGCATTAATGACATGAGTTGAATGTCCATTTTTTAGGAGTAGGGAAAGAGTGAAGTGCCTTGGAAACCTTTGACTTCAGATGGTTTTCAGATGGTTCACGTCATGGCTTTAAAAAAAAAAATCACGTTCTTTTTGTAACTTTAATAGCAAACCCTTATTTTAGGGCTGTTCCAGTGTGTTTTTGAATTGGGCTTCGCGGTTTACTTGATGGTAATAGTAGTGATAGTACTATATTAAATAGTACCATCCAGTGGTGCTGGTAACTCTTAGTTTTTGAGCACTCACTAAGTGCCGAGCTCTGTTGTCAAGCTCTTTACTGAGACTATTCTATCCTCATTACACGCTGCAAGGTCGGTACTATTAACATAGGAGAACTGAAATTCTGAGTGCTGAAACATTTTGCCAAGGTTACTCAGTCAGTAAGAGGGTAGGTCTAGGCTCTCACCCTACTTGGTCTTTTGGCATTTGGGTACTGTCTTAGTCCACTCTGGCTGTCATAACAAAACACTACCAACCAGGTGGCTTATAAACAACAGAAATTTTATTTCTCACGGTTCTGGAGGCCAGGGGTCCAAAATCAAGTCGTCTCTTCCTGGTTCATAGTGATTGCCTTCTCATGGTGGAAGGGGCTAACAGGCTCTCTTTTATAAATCCCATTTGTGAGGGCTGCACCCTCATGATCTAAGTACCTCCCAAGCCCCCACCTCCTAATACTATGACTATAGTGTAGTCACGTCAGGCATTAAAATTTCACCATATGAATGTTGCGGGGGAGGGCATAAAAGTTGAGATTGTAACATACTTTTAAAATGTTGTCTATAATTGTCTAGGGGTGGGAGCGGAAAGAAGGAAGGTGTGGTTCATTTCGGACAAGTTCTGAGCTCCTTGAGAAAAGAAATGACCTCATATGCAATCCTTGTTTTGATCCCCCCGTATTATTTAAGAAAGTTTAAAACACATAAATGCTCAGGACATGCTTATTTAGCTGAATGGGTTTCTCCTCTTTTTACAGGTGGTAAAACAGTCCCACTTTTCACTTCACAGACGTCACCTGCCAAGATGTCTGTGACGCTGCCCTCAGTGAAGCCGGAGGACTGCTCTCAGTCTCTGAGCGTTAGCAACGTCCAGGGGGACACGGAGTCCTCAGGAGCAGATACCTTCTGAAAGGGAAGTGAGAACCAGCACAATACTTGTGCCACTGGTTTTGAAGTCATTTTTCTCTGGCGTAAAACCATGTCTCCGACTATTTTGGTTTTTGAGCATATTCTGAAAAATGATTTCTAATTTTTTGTTAAAGTAAAAAGCATAATTTGGGTACTTCGGTAAAATTTTTAAATAAAGTAATTTAAAATATGAATCATTGTGAGTCTGAGTTATTTCTTAGAATCCTGAGGCAGCATGGAATAGTGGACAGAGCATGACTTTTGACATCTAAGAATTTATTCTGTGGGTATAATTATCTCTAATTATGAAATGATGTTACTCAAGGCTGTTCATACCAATTTTTTAATAACCAAAAATAATTGGCAGCAATCTAATGCCTATCAATAAGAGCCTAACTAAAAAAGTGATGGCAAATCTATACAATGGAATACTATGTAGTACAAAAAAGAATCGTAAAATGTTTATGTGTCGATGTGGAATTGTCTCTGAGAAATATTGTTAAAATGAAAAAAAACCGTGTCGTTCAAAATGGGGTGGGGAAGAATCCAAATAGATGGTGTGTACACACACATAAACTCACATACATATATTTGCTTATGTATGCATTAAATATCCTTGGAAGAATACATGAGAAACTGCTGTTTGTCTCCAGGGACAGGGATTGAGTAGCCAGGTGATAAGCTCATTGATGGAGTCGAGGATGACTGAAGCCTCTGTGTATTCGAACTTCAGTTGTGACGGGAAAAAATTATGAGTGAGGTTTACTTTTTATATACCTTATAAACCTTTCTACTTTTGAAACCTGTGAAATGTGATTAGATTACCTTTCAAAGCACGAATCTATACAATTAAAAGAAAGCAAAAGGGTAACTTTGAAATACATAGGTCCCGGTTCCGCTTTCTTTCTGCTCTATGATAGGGGCACCTTAGCCCCTTCTTCATGGCTGCCCGGGTAAATGGGCTTAATACTTGTGTTGCAGGATAATGGGGATTATCGATAATGTTGGGAGTGGTGCTCAGCACAGTGCCTGGCACCAGATAAGAGCTCAGTCACGGTAGGTGTCATTATCTGCAGGAATTTAAGCATCTTGCACTAGAGGGTAAGCTCAATGAGAGGGGTTGCCTAGGATTAGCAAAAAAGAAAACTCGTCTCCCTGAACATTTTGTTTTCTTTCACAGCTGAAGGTCAAACGCACGGTAAGCATGGTCATCCTTGACTTTCCTCGGCATTTTTCTAGGTTACTTAGTGGGTCTCAGCCCTGGCTGCACATTAGAGCCTCTGGGAGCTTTAAAAATGCCTGCGTTGTGTTCTCAGGGATTCTGATCTCCTCGATCTGGGATAGGGCCTGGGCATTGGTATTCAAAAATAAAAAAGACCTTCCCAGGTGATTAAAATGTATATTCAAGGTTAAGAACTACTCAAGAGCAATAATGAATTCCTTAATCTTCTAGTAGGGTCCACTGCCTGGAGAATTTAGGAAGAGTTGGAGGATTTCTTCTCAATGAAGACAGAAGCTGCAAGAACGCATGGAAATGGGTCAGCCTTCTGCACACGTTTCTTTTTTTTTTTAATTTTTTATTTATTTTTAAGACAGAGAGAGACAGAGCATGAGTGGGGATGGTGCAGAGAGAGAAGGAGAGAGACACAGAATCTGAAGCAGGCTCCAGGCTCCAGCCTGATGCAGGGCTTGAACTCACGAACCACGAGATCATGACCTGAGCTGAAGTCGGATGCTCAACCTACTGAGCCACCCGGGCACCCCCGCACACGTTTCTTATATCAGATCCTCAAGCTTCTCTCAGATATTTGGTTACTGAAATGCTTTTTAGGTTTCACTTTAGAACCTATTTTTCTTTGGAATAACCTTTTGGACAGTTCTGCTTGTAATGGTTCCCATTAAACAAATAGAAGAAAAATGCTATTCTCTGGATGATAATTCATATTTGACATTCATCTACAAATCTCTGGATAGGGTGAACACTACTTAATTTTAAACATTACCCCCCGGCTTCTGGTTTTTACAGCTTCTTTTTGAGAAGGATGTTTTTGAATTTTAGCAAAAGCATTTTTTAAAGGTGTTGGTAGTTTTCCCCCTCTAACTGTAGGAAACTCGGCTTTTCTAAATTTTAAGGTAGAGGTATAATCTTTTATTTATTCCATTCCTTGTTACGTGAACTTTTCAAGTAAAAAAGTTCAAGTTTCGTGTCTGCTCATCAGTATTTTTTTTTATGGGATTATTTCTGGCTAGTGTTACTCTGTATATTCCTCTCCTACCACCTCAAACCTTTTGGAATAACCTATGTGTGTAAAGTAAATTAAATGGCATTTTTGATGCTCTAAGCTTTGAAAAACTTCACTTTATAATTTCCAACTTCTAGAATGAACGTTTCAGGAGACATGCTACTAAGAGGCAGACTCTGTCAAGATCAAGGCTGTGAATATTGCTGGGCTTACGTGCCTTAACACCAGGATAGCAGGCATTCAAAATGTTCCCTTGGTATACATCCTAAAATAAATTTGCTTTTTGTGCACACTAATAGAATCGCACATAAATGTTTTGATTTTCAAAAGATGATTAGCTCAGTGTATTTCTTATCACTTGCCTAGTCCTGGTCTCTTAATTTTGCTTTTTAAATGCTAAACATGTATTTAGATCAGTTTTATTGCTTTTCTAATAAAAACTCAAAACATTTTTCTATCAAATTAATGAAATAGTTCATGGTGGATTACCATCCCTAATCCAAGAATAATTCTGCTGTTGAAACATTTTTATCTTTTAAAAAATTGCCCTGATGCTCTGGTATTTCCTAATAGATGAGTAACTTGAACAATAGTCGGGGGCCTAATCCTTAGTATTTCTGTGATATTGCTGAGAAATCCCACGGAAATACTGCTTTCTACCATATGTTCCTATGTGTGCTGTTTAACAAAAATTAACTATGAAGAGCATTGGGCATGCAGTGTGGTAACAATACTTATGGACCAGGCTGGGCAGCCATATAAGGATTTGTCATCCTAGGGTATGAAGGTTGAACACAACCTTCTAGATTCTTCTAATATAGAATCATCATTTAGTCATCACACTTCGGTTGCCCTCTTAAAGACTATCTTGAAAATGCATTGGAGAAAGACAAACAGGATTATTATTATGAGAAATCCCATCATTATAGTTGTAGAAAAGTTCAGAAGGCCAGTTTTTTTCATGTGACCTAGCCCATGCCGGGAGAATAGATTCCAAGTCTCAGACTGTCAAACCTTTGAGAATAATCAGCATGTGTCTGTCTTTTCTAAAGACATTTTTTTTTTCTTGTCCTGAAGTGTTTACCTATAAACAATAGGAAATATAGCCAGAGTGCAGATGCCCCCCGTTGTGAGGCCAATAAATATTGTAAAACTGTGTAATGGTCCATTAATTGCCAAGGGAGCAAGCAAATCAAAGCTCTTTTCCTGGGTCTCTGTGATGTGTATGGTCTCATTTTTAATTTCAGCCATTGTGAAGGATAAGTCCCTGATGCATCTCTCGAATTCAGGGAGCCCTAACCAAGGTAAAATCCCCTCAAACTCCTCTAACTTCTGGAAGGTCACTCCTTTGAGACCTCTGAAGAGACCCAGATGGTCGGGACTGAACAGGATTTAAAACTTCATAGTAGCCAGTAAGAAATCCCAAGAACAGTATACACAGAAGTCACAGATAAAGAGCAGGCCTGGAGCTACATAATTGATATGATCTATACATAGAGTTGAAAGTGTATGTCTTTTCCCCTGAATTATGATGACAGTGGTAACTCTTTCAGTCGACACTTTGTAGCATACTTTTTCTGAACAAGGGCATTTTTCCTTTCTATGTTTCACAAGGTGTTACCTTAAGAGTATGTAAGTTGTAATATAGGAGGTATTTCTACTGTTGTTGTATGGGATTTCTCGGTGAGCTCGCTGTGTATTTTTATTTCCTTTGGTCATTTTCTCCAACAGTTGCATGGGTCCTGAAAGTACCATAGACACCCAGGATTATTTGAAGAGCTGATTGATTTTGCTCTTTGGATAAAATATTGGCTGTGTGTAATTCTATAGAGCAACCAGCCTGAGTGTCTGGGTCTGGAAATATTTGCTGTATGTTCTAAAGTATAGAAATGATGTTCAGATCTTATCCTTGATGGGGTTGTTTGCCAGCATTAAAGCAGAGGTGTTCCCATGATTTGAGTGACCTCTGGAGTTCAAAATGGGTAACAGGTTCAGTAAGAGGTCAGTTTAGCAGAGGAGGCCATGGTTTGATCATTCTCAGAAACAAGGTAAAGGAAATGAAGAAAAGCAGAGTTATAGAGAATATAGAAAAGGAAAGCAGTAGCCCATAGTTACACATTAACAATCTTACAAGGAAGTCAGTCACTTTAATTGGGTATAAAAAAAAAAAGTTCTGTTTTTGTTTCATTGTCGTGGGTGGAATTGGCACTTCCAAAGTCATCTCCTTGATCTGAAGGTCTCACGTAAGCTGTTTGTGCCTTGAAGCCATCTGCCTTGGGAAGTTTTTCCGGTTAGCCTCAACTTGCAGTCACTCATGGGAGTGGAAGTCGGTCTGAGTTGGAAGTTCACTTTCTTTCTTTTTTTTTTAATTTTTTTTTCACGTTTATTTATTTTTGAGACAGAGAGAGACAGAGCATGAACGGGTGAGAGTCAGAGAGAGAGAGAGGAAGACACAGAATCTGAAACAGGCTCCAGGCTCTGAGCTGTCAGCACAGAGCCCGACGCGGGGCTCGAACCCACAGACCGCGAGATCATGACCTGAGCTGAAGTCGGATGCTTAGCCGACTGAGCCACCCAGGCGCCCCTGGAAGTTCATTTTCATTATGACATATTAACCCCCGAGTGGACTGTTCCAACTGTTGTCAATAGGGCCTAAAACGCCTCCTTCTGGTAATGTTCTAAAGCATTTTTGCATCTGTATCACTGTGTTTGCAAAACAAACCACCCCAAAACTAGGTGGCTTAAAGCAACCATTTATATATTCGTAACTCTGTGGATGAGCAATTTGGTTGAGCTCAGTGGGGACAGATTGGCCCTGCTCCTCTTGATGCTGTCAGGTCACACGTATGCATTTACACTCAACAGAGTGTAATTGATGATGGCCTCATCATCAGAGGCCTACATCAACAGAGTAGTTGATGGCCTCACTCTCACGCCCGGTGGTCGCTGGCTGTTGGCAAGGCAACGCAGGTATCTGGGCCATGTGTCTCATCATATAGCAGGCTAGCCTGAGCTCATTCACACGGTGTTGGTGTGAGGGTTCCTAAGAGCAGCAAGAGAGGGTGAGTTCTGATGTGCAAGCAGTTTGCAAGCCTCTGCTTACATCATGGTGTTAAGGCCCTGTTGGCCAAGCAAGTCACATGTCCAAGCCCAGACTCAGAGAGTAGAGAAATAGACTCTGTCTCTCTGTCTCTCTCTCTCTCCCTAGGAAGATCTGCACAGTCACAGATAAAGGAGCATACATGTGGGAAGAATTTGTGGCCATTTTTGCAATTTAACGCACACTGATGTCTTTTCTAGCAGACCTGGCCACTGTGCTAGAAGTTATATAAAGATTTAGGTGATGTCTCTTTCAAAAAGGTGGCTTGTACATGTTGAGGATACGATGATATTCCAGATAAGCTGCTGACAATATTTAGCTAAGTCTGCCTACAACAAAAGACAGTAACGGGTGGAGTTCTCAATCGCTTAGGGCATCTTGTCCCGGGGAGATGATTGTGTGGCCATTAACACTAGTGACAGAACATTAGGCTAAACCAGATTAAGAATTTTTGATAGTTTAGAACCAGTGTCAGTAAGTTTTCTCAGTAATGGGCCAGGTTAGTTAACATCATATAGGCTTTGCAGGCCACATGTGGTTGCTGTCACATGTTCTTTTTTCTTCTTTGCTTTTAATTTTTTTTTAACGTTTATTTATTTTGAGAGAGAAAGAGAGTGCGAAGGGAGGGGCAAAGAGGGAGGGAGACACAGAATCTAAAGCAGGCTCCAGGCTCTGAGCTGGCAGCACAGAGCCCGACGCAGGGCTCGAACCCACAAACCGGGAGATCGTGACCCGAGCCGAAGTCAGATAGATGCTTAACCCACTGAGCCACCCAGGCGCCCCTCTTCTTTGTTTTTTTTTTTTTTTTAAAGAAGCTTTTAAAACATGCAAAAACTTTTATTTATTTTTTTATTTTATTTTTTATTTTTTGCTCATGGACCATATGAAAACAGTATGCAGGTCAGATTTATCCCATAGTCGTAGCTAGTCAATTCCAGATTGAGGCAAGTTTTAGCTTCAGATCTCATTTGTTCTTTCTATCATTGGTGAATGGAGAGTAAAGTTTTTGTGTTAGGAGAGAAATCCTGCAGAGTTCCTGTATTACTGTTACAGTGAAATGAGTTCCTTACCCACTGGATAGGAGAGTAGGAATTCCCTGTGAATTCCCTAGAACACAAAGTCTAGCATTATTTCCCTTCTGTAATATCAGCAGCTTTTCAAGGAACGGTTTTTATTCATCCTGAAAATGTACAGACTATTGATGATATATATTTATTGCCTAAAAACTGGGTAGTTGTATAAAATCCATTGATAATGCTCACAGGGTCTTGAGGAGTTTCTGTATCTTGTTTTGCCTTTTCAGGCTTACCTGGGTTATATTAGTTATAGGTAAGACATGATTCTGCCAATTCCTGGTGAAATTTTGAAGAACGTATTTTGTTAGGTATTTACTGTGGAACTTCATTAGATTCTCTCATTATGCAAACAATCATGGGGCAATTTAATTAGCCTCCATAGATGGGTCGTGGTCCTCCTGAGCAGCTGTTTGGAGATTGCCAGAACCTATCTTTATGGAGAATATGTCCTTGTAATTGCCAATATTGCTTTGCAGAAAAGGTTGGGTTGATTGTTATAAGTCACTGATAGCCTGTCTAAAATGAGCCAATTTTCTTTCCAAGTTTAGTGGAAAGTATAGTTGGGATAATAAAAGCTGCTCATTTAGCACATGAATTAATAAGAGTGTTCCTGAGTTTCTGGGATAATATGTTGCTGTGTCTACCCTAACGATGTATTTTTTTAAATATTGAATAGATTTAATGAATCGTTAATACCTTTACCATTTTTGACCAAGGTACCTTAAGGAGTAAAAATAAGTACACCTTGTTTCCATAACCTCCCAAAGCTATGAGTGATTCAAAATTCATATTTACTCTATGTTTAATGTTTACCATTTCTTCTTTTGCCAGAGTGCAAAGTCAAGTTGTAGTCGTTAGTTCATCTACTTGGGCAGATGGAACATTAAGCAAGGGAGCAGCTTTGGTAGCTGCGTGTTCAGTGGTGACAGCATATCTTGCACAGGAAATGCCTTTGTCATTTTTAAGATAAGAGCCGTCTACAAATAGTACTAAATCAGGATTAGGATTTGACCTGGCCATTCTGTGTGTATAGTTCTTACTTTTTGCCAAAGTATATAATTTATACAGAAAAGTACTAGTAGTGAGAGCTCATTTAATTTTCATGTGTGTATATATACCTCTGCATAGAGACAGAACATTTCCTAGCACCTCAGAAGGTTCCTTTCTGCCCCCTTCCCAGTCAAAACACACCCCTCCTCATCTGGAGGTAACCAACATTCTGACTTAAAAAAAAAAAATGTTTATTTATTTCTTTTGAGAGAGCAAGCAAGTGTGAGCAGGGGAGGGGCAGAGAGAGAGGGAGAGAATCCCAAGCAGGCTCCGTGTTCTCAGCGTAGGGCCCGATACACGCCTCGAACTCACGAACTGTGAGATCATGACCTGCGCTGAAATCAAGAGTCGGACGCTTAACCAGCTGAGCCACCCAGATGCCCCCCACCATTCTGACTTTTATCACCATCAGTTAGTTCTGCTTATTTTTGAATGTAAGTGGAATCATATAGTATATACTAATTTCTTATTGGCTTCTTGTGTGAAATATAATGTCTGTGAGATCCATACATGTTTTTGCATGTATCAATAGTTTGTTTAATTTTTTATTGCCATGTGGCATTCCATTGTATAAATATTCCTCAGTCTATTTATTCATTCTACTGTTGATGGACATCTGGGTTGTTGCTACTCTTTGCTATGAACAAAGCTGCTCTGAATATTATTGTATATTTATTTTGGTGGACAGATGCACTAATTTCTTTTGGGTATATTTCTGGGTAATAGGGCAGGCATGTGTTTAGCTTTAATAGGACCTAGGCATTCTTTATGCTGAAGGTACCATTAAAAGTCATGGATTCCGGGGCACCTGGGTGGCGCAGTCGGTTAAGCGTCCGACTTCAGCCAGGTCACGATCTCACGGTCCGTGAGTTCGAGCCCCGCGTCAGGCTCTGGGCTGATGGCTCGGAGCCTGGAGCCTGTTTCCGATTCTGTGTCTCCCTCTCTCTCTGCCCCTCCCCCGTTCATGCTCTGTCTCTCTCTGTCTCAAAAATAAATAAAAAACGTTGAAAAAAAAATTTAAAAAAGTCATGGATTCCTTTTCATCTAGAAGGGGTAGTAAGTGGTGGGATTAAAATGTGAATGGTGTTAAATTGAGGTGTGCAAAGTGGGTAATAGAAGGATTTCATAGTCGGTATGACATAATTAGCTGACAGAGAAAACCTGAGTGTTGCCTAGAAGTATCGGGATTGCTTGGCAGGTTGAATGTGGAGTTTGTGTAGAAGTCAGCATTAATCAGCCTAGTGTAGAAGCTTTGGTCAGTTAGTCACTGCTGCCCCCATATGGGTATATTGTATACCCATACAGGATGGGTATATTGTAGCTACCAGATCAAGAGATTTGTTCAGATAGGGAATAAACTTCTGGTGTGAACCTCTGCCCAATTAACACTCCCCATCAGGCAGTCTTGTCTTTCCTGAACAATCGGAGAGGAAGGGTCACAGTTAGGGATATGCGAAGTATAGAGTTCTACCTTAGCATCCCATGGGAATGCTTCTGAACTCGTGTCTTGGTAAGCTCTTCTAAGGGTAATCCTGAAAATACTCTCAGTTGTCTTTGAGTTGGGGTCTTGAATATAAGGGAGTATTTTTTAGTTTGGAAGACAGGGAGTGTCTACCTATGAACAGTTCATGACCAAAATTATTTAGTTTCGAATTTTGTAGTTATTGTGTAAATTATGTAGTTACAGTTTTCCAATTATTTAAGTCAAAATTATGCCCAGTTGTAACTTTTCTCTAGATATTTTATGTCCCTTTTCTGCCTGTTGTAGTAAGAGATATTTGAAGTCATCCTATCCTGTGAACCACTTAGATTAGGAGAACACAGCAATTAATATCTACCTGATGTATGAGAGTGGATTCTCATGGAAAACTCAAATTTAGATCACTTATTTGGTTTTGGACACTGAGAAAAACATGAGTATAATTCTATATGTCCTCAAGTCCCATGATTTTTGTATATGAAGCAAGCAAGTACCAATTCGCCTTAACTTCTGGTTACTAAAGAAGGCTACCTATATATCCTCTGCCATCAAATATTTACTCCTGGAGGACAAGATTGTATTTTGTAGGAATATCATAAATTTAAGAATCATAATTGTATTGACTGATCTGAGGTCTCAAATCATTTTCCATTAGGTTTATTTCTTAGCAATGTGAGCATTGCAAGGACTGATACAAGTAGAAAGTAGCCCATGTTCTAAAACAAACAAACAAAAAATCAAAAAGGGATTGAACCTGAGATCTCTTCAGTTTTGAGTAAGTCTTGGGCAATTTAGGCCGGAGTCCATAAGGATCTCTTTGAATCTTGATAGGGTTAGCGTTCATAAGCATAGCCCTTAACCTTTGGATGCGGTCTTTATTCTTAAGCTATGACCCTTTGAGGTTTTCAGTGGAATGCTCAAATTGTTTACCAAGCGCCTCTAAGTTGGAGGTGCATGAATCCTAAACTGTCTTTCCAGGATCAGGCAACTGTTGACATCTCAAGCCAGCTCCTTCAGACTTCCAGCTGTTGCTTTCCACTGTGTTCTTAGATTTTCACCCAGCACATGTGCACTTCAAGGATCAGCTAAGGGTTTGAGAATTTGTATGCAAATATCGAGGCTCTTCACATCTCCTCCACATCTATTCCCTTCTTTATGGAAATCTTTGCTGCTCAATTTTCAGCCTTTCTGAGAGCCCTGAACTCTGATTCTGACTTTCAAGCCCAGCCAGACTGCCCCTTTTGCTTGAGTGTATCCTCCATGGTCAGGGGCACTGGGAGGTGGCCAGGTAAATACGGATCTCAACAAGCGTGTTTTCTTTCTTTCAAGGTACGAATGTTCTCCAGCTCCTGCCTGCATGTGATCACTCTTCAGTGCCTCCAATGATTGCTTTTTGTATTTTGGCCAGATTTTATAATTGTCACTGGCCAGAGAGTTAGTCTGTTATGAGATACTTTAACATTACTGGAAGCTGGAATAGGAGCCTCAGTAAAGTGGTGAGGGAAGGGTAGCCACATGTTCCTTTTTTAGCCTTCTCCTTCCTTCTCTTTCCTCTGTCATCGATCTTTCCACCACTGGCCCTAGCGAGAATTTGGAGAAAAAAGATGATCTCCCACTGCACTCCCACTCCCTCTCTCACCAATGATATCCTAAAATACTCAAAGAGTCGTTCTAATTTTAAGTGGCTTTGGACCCCTTAAAAACTACCACGCACAGGCCTCTGCCACGCTTACCGAATCAATAGCTGGTGGAAGAGCCCAAGTGATTGCGATGGTAGGCCAGGATTGGGAACCATTACCACAGGACAGAGACCTGAAAATGCTTCTTGAATGAACAAGTGAATGAATGCATATGCACAACTGGTAACGGTGAGATCACTCACACAAGTGAAACTTGCCTCCTCTTCCGCAGGCTGGTTCTCACGTATCCTGCATTATTGAGGACTTGTCCTAGTGCTATGGAAAGTATCAGCCAGAGTGTGTTTTGACACTGATATATGATGCCTTGCTTCATGGGAAATAGTTCAGGAACCGCCAGGAAGTCTGAAGTCCGTTGAGAATGTGTTAAATGTGAGGTGTCCTGTTAGGCTTCTCAATCTCTCAACAGTCTTGAAATTTGTTTGTCCTTGTTCCAGTTTATGTGCTCCTGAAAAAGGCCTTTTATTATCCGGCATCTGTCACTTAAAGATATCCTTAACTGAGGAAGCAAACCTCACTTATCTTTAGAAGTGTTTTACTTGGATCAAAAAGCAGCTGAATCCAAATGCTTTATGATGCCTGAAAAATAACACCCAGAGGTACAGTTCTAAAGCAACTTTGAAATCTTCCCCTCCTAATAAGAGTCTTTGTCCTTTGGGAGGATAAGTTTTTAAGAGGTAATAATCTGGTTCTTGGCATTAACCTAAGACCCCTTTGCTATTAAATGTTGTAAACAAAGCTCTTGCTTGTGAGATGAATGCACGTCAAGGCTCATGGACTTTAAACTTCCAATAAGAAAAGGGACGTGTGTTTCA
Organism: Panthera uncia; assembly: GCF_023721935.1. Classification (NCBI taxonomy): domain Eukaryota; kingdom Metazoa; phylum Chordata; class Mammalia; order Carnivora; family Felidae; genus Panthera; species Panthera uncia. The sequence continues at coordinate 40,863,754 of NW_026057582.1, read as the reverse complement.
CCATGAATTGATAGCCTCATTCTGTGATTGCTTTCGAGGACTTTGGTTTAGAACAGGGAGACCATCCACAGGAGGGTTTCTATGGGGACAACAGGATGTGGTTCCCATCCTCTAAGTGCTAACATGGCGTAAATTGTCCCCCAATAGGTTTCTGGGAGGTACATAGCTGTATCTTCACTTTCACTGCATGCGTTGTTGCAGTAACACTAATCAGTGATGAGAAGTGCATGTACAGCTTGTGATGTTTCTCTTCTGAAGCGCAGTCAGTAAAGCATAGTTTTGTTCTGGGTTGGTTCTCCTTTTCTTGCTACACATTCACATCTGGATCTTCTCTCTTAGAATGCAACTTCCTGCAAAGCAGCGATGATGATTGTAAGGAGAAAATAAATGTAACACCTAGCACAAGACCATAGTCCTTTAATACACAAAAGTTTTTTGATACTTTTTCATAATAATCATACGCACCAATTTGGAGCCTTGTGAAATCATGGATTATACAAGCAGAGCTCGAATTGGCACTTCTTGGCCACCTGTTTTCCCAATTGAAGAACAACAAGGGGGGCATCTGGGTGGCTCAGTTGGTTGAGCATCCAACTCTTGGTTTCGGCTCAGGTCATGATCTCACAGTTCATGGGTTTGAGCCCCGTGTAGGGCTCTGCATTGACAGTGCAGAGCCTGCTTGGGATACTTTCTCTTCCTTTCTCTCTCTCTTTCTCTCTCTAAGATAAATAAATAAGCATTAAAAAAAAAAAAGAACAGCTAGGTAAAAAAGAATATCTATTTAGAAACTTTATCAACATATTTACTTTTCCATGTCAGAGTTTTCTAAAGTTTTCACACAGCATTATTGTTTTATTTGACTTAATCACCCAGATAGGACGGAGGATTAATTAGGAAGAGAAGAAAAGTGAGGCTGAAATGTGCTTGGGGCAACTAAAGACGTTTAAACATGTACTTTAAACTCAAATTACATTGATCCCTTTCACATCTATATGAACGTAAAGCTTCACAAAAGGGTCCCTAAATTCCCTGTTTTTATGGGATTCTTCCTGAATTTCTCCCCGCCCCCATTTTTTTTTTTCTTTCTCCCTTAGAATGCTAAATATCCTTCGCTCTGGAGACGAAATTAGGTGCATCTTGAATTCATTTCTTAGAACATAAGAAATCTTTCTCTTCCCCATGAGCTGTCAGTACCATTTATATGTTAAGTGAAAGGCAACCCTTTTCCTGAAGGAGGAACTCCAACTTTCTTTGGGGATTATCTAAACAATGTCACGTGTCCTCTCCCCTCTGTTCCATCTTCACATGAGAAAGCATAAATCATGTAACCCAACAAATAAACACAATTGACATGTTATTTCTCTTCCCCCTAGAGACATCGGTTCTTTAATCTGCTCTTTCTTGCGAGCAGGCCTGCGTTAGAGGACTGAAATCCGAAATGTATACACAACGGTATTCTGTAAGTAAGCGCGTGTTAGAGAAGTTTAATGGAACACGACTACGTGAATGCCTCTTGCTCTTTTGCTCCTCTCATCCCATTTGGCTATAAAAACCAGAAAGCATTCCTGCTGGAAGGGGAACAGCTAGCTGAGAGGGGAAAATCCAACCGTGAAGCGTTGGCAATGCTCAGTGCCAAGAACCTGAGACTTTCTTTCAAGTGTGATGTTTCATTGTTAAGGTTTTATAAGAAGTTAGCTTTGACCTATTAAGAAAAGGGTGATTTAGCAATGGGGGAAAGGAGCAATTCTGTTCCATTCATTCTTCTCTAGTATAAACAAGGTATGAGGCTAATGCTCTCTTGGCATAACATGAAGTTCTGAACTAACAAAAGAGGTGCAATTAAAGCTCACCTGGCCTCAGAGGTCTTCTTTCCATAAAAGTTAGACTCTAATGACTGGTGCTCAGTGACCAAAATTGGCCCATGACATTGGCTGGGACTTTTAATTGGTATAGAGCAGTTCTACCAAAATAAAAGTCATTAAACTGGCTGGAGGAAGCCTAAGAGAGGAGAGTAGGGTAGCCTCTTTGTGTGTCTGTTTCAGGGGTGAGCCCCGTGGATAGGGCTCTGCCTGTGTGAACGTTGGTTTGTCAACCCCTCAAGACAATCCATGGGGATTGCTACACATTCACATCTGGATCTTCTCTCTTAGAATGCAACTTCCTGCAAAGCAGCGATGATGATTGTAAGGAGAAAATAAATGTAACACCTAGCACAAGACCATAGTCCTTTAATACACAAAAGTTTTTTGATACTTTTTCATAATAATCATACGCAAGTATGTTTGAAGTCTGTTTGAGAAAGGCCAAGAAAGTGAGTCTTGTTCCCGAAGAAACTGGGTTATGCTGTGATTTTATCATGGTTCCCTTTGGTCTACATGGTTCCCAACACTCAACACACGGGGTGCAGGCAGTGTAATGAAGCATTCTGGGACTCAGGTTTGGTATGGCAGCTACACTGACAATGTCTAGGAGGGCTGAGTTGCTAACTGTGGAGAGAATCAGTCCTTCTGTATCAAGTAGATAAAAAGAACTCTCCCAGTCTAAGGCTAGATATCAGGCGGTAAGTATGCCTCCATTCTAAAGTGAGGTGCTACCCGACTAACAGAGCACCTGCAGAGAGGGGAGTGATCACCTAGAGCCCAACACCTATCTCATTATTGTAAAAGGCTGATGCCGGTTATTCAGGAGAACTTCTTAGGATTGTTTTGGGATGGTGGTAGTTTCGTGGGTCCAACCCAATGCAAAAAGCTTCAAGGACACCAGTTGGAGAGCTTGTTGTGTCCTGGGAGTTTGGGGGAGCCCACAGAACTGCTGTCTTAGGAATCTCAAGGTGAGAGGTCATGGCATTTACCCTGAGGCAGCAGAGGAGAGAGAGGGAGAGCAACTGTCCTATACTTGAAGTTGGGAGCTCCCTATACAAGCCACCGAGGGGGAGGGGAAGGTGCAAGGATCTGTGAGTGTTCTTCCTTGGATCAGAGGTGGGCAGTGTGGGAGAGAGCCCTGCTGAAAACATTTTACATCCCCCCAAGAGGGCTACCTAGAGGGGTGACGTGACCTCCAGCGGGGGCTGGACACTAAATTCCCTGGGGCTGAGGGAAGAAATAAAACAACCAGCCAGCAGGAAATGCATGTCATACGTTAAGAGAGTTATAGTCTAATGTTGCCGCTGCAAGCTCTGAAGAACCCAGAAACATATCACAAGCAGGGTGGTCAGCTTTAACCTTTCACCCAATTTAGGGAGCACCAGGTGAGACTGGTGTCAGTCAAGTAAGATCTTTTATGCTTCTTTCCTCTTAGCCTCCCCACCTTCCAACCTTTCTAGCAGGGGAAGCTAGTGAGCTGGGGAGGGTAGAAACAGAAACAAAGAAACAGAAGAATCTTCCCACTATAGGTCTTCCTACTGCAGAGCTGTGATCTCTGGGAGGGGAGAGGTTTCGACTTTCAGTGCAGCTCAGAATTCTCAAGGTAAGACAGAGCATTTCCCTTTTTGTGATTTCTTTGTGATTGTAAGTGATCCGAGGAATTTTCTTAACTAGGACTGAGTGGATAGCTGCGGGGCCTGCCTATATTCCTCACGATTTTACTACCATCTAAGAATTCATGAGAATATATGAAGTAACAATGTGATTATATTAGTTATTATCAAAGAGTGAGTGGATAAGCCTATGGGCCCACTTAAGATTTTATCCAGGGGGGCAAGAAACTAGTAGCCTCAGTGGGCTCGTATGGGGCCTCCAACAACAATATAGGTTTTTCTCTGGGGCGCCTGGTGGCTCAGTTGGTTAAGCGCCCAACTTGAGCTCAGGTCATGATCTCACAGTAAGTGAGATAGAGCCCCTGCATCAGACTCTCTGCTGTCAGTGCAGAGTCTGATCAGATCTTGTCTCCCTCCCTCTCTGCCCCTCCCCCGCTCACACACGTGCACTCTCTCTCACTCTCTCAAAAGTAAATAAACATTAAAAAAGATTTTTTTAAAGAATATAGGTGTTTTTTTGTTTTTGTTTTTGTTTTTTAATTTACCACCTACAAGTCAATTCTGCTCAATCAACAAACCAGAGAGAATTGGGAAATTACTTTGTAAAAGAAGATGTTCGACATGCCTCTTCCCCTGTCTGACATAGATATTTTCTGCTCCTGAAGTGCATTTGGGTAAATAAACAATCACGTAAATGATTTCTAGAGCAGCTGAAAATGTCATTAGAGAATGTAATGTACATGAAAATGAAAGGGAAATATGCAGATTCTTCAAGTTTCACAGACTGTATGTCAAATGTTGCTTTGTCCAGGATGCAGGTATGTTTCCTCACCTGTGGGTAGGAGTGTAGAAGTCAAATTAATAGGACTATTTTATAGAAGGGACATGGCGTGTAGAGCTGTTGATGGTAGGCACAATGCCATGTTAATAAAGTCTCACGTGAACATGCACCGACACTTTCTGAGATCACTGGTAGTTTTTTTTTTTAATGATGTGTTAAATTCTAAATTATCCAGCTACTAATCTGTTTATGAAGTAGATTTCCTTCGCACACAACAAGGCAATCGGTCCGTAATAGCGACACTCTCCTGGCGAGTAGAGCTTATCTCAGGTCAGGTGGAGCATCTGGTCTTGAAGAATGTAAACTAGTAAAATAAATTGTAAATAAAGATAAGGGTGTTTGTGCAGGAGGAGCAAAGAGACTAACAAAACTCTGCAAAGCTCTGGAGAAGCGTCATTTCCCAATGCAGTCTAGGGAGTCTTTTGAAGGAAATGGTGATTAGTACAGAGGCTGCAGGCTATCTGACAATTAACATTTTATTTATGTTTTTATCTGATTAATGTCTGCTCATCCACTTAGCTTCAAGAGCGCAGGGACCTTTATCTATCAGATTTAAATGCTGCCCAGGCTTACCATCACATTTGACCTCTTTTCTTGCTTTTTTCTTCACCTTTGAAAGGCATTTCCTTGGAAAGGATATTGTCCACTGTCTCTCTCATCAACAACTCCCCGTGCTCGGCCACCCACTCGCCACATCATATCTGTCCCAGGGCACAGGGTGCGATGGCTTGCTTGGGTACATGTAGGCACTCAGCAGCATGAAAGAAGTCGGGAAATACTGGCCCTTTGAGCTCTGAAGATACTGCTTCTTATCTTCCTTAGCATAGGGAAGTTCCCTGAGCAAATCTAGAAGTGGGAGCTCAGCTCTCGGGAACATCTTTTGTATTTTGCTTGGTGAATTTTTGCTAGTAAGAGCGTATTTCAAGTTGCAAAGAAATGCATTCTTACATTGGACCAGAGCCGGGTGGTACGTTTGAAAAAAGAAAATTTAGACAATGAGTGCCAGCATTTGGTCTTTATACTGGGGCCTCTTCTCTTTCTTTTCAGCACTGACAACTCTTGCCAGGCTGCTCTCTCCATTCCAGAAAAACCAGACTGTGTGTATGTGTGTGTGTGTGTAACAGGATAGTCAATAAGGAGACAGTGTCACAGAGAAGAAACAGAGCATGCGCCCTCAATCGTGTTCTCAACCTGGTGTCCATGGGTCCCCATTCTGCAACTTCCTTCATCACAGTTTGCTTTTCAGCATCTTTGTATTCATAAACTATCCCTCTAACAAGTGATGTCAAACTATTTTTAAAAAGTGAATGATTTCTCCCAAAAAACAAGAGTCCAGGGCCAGATGGCTTTCCAGGGGAATTCTACCAAACATTTAAGGAAGAGTTAACACCTATTCTCTTGAGGCTGTTCCAAAAAATAGAAATGGAAGGAAAACTTCCAAACTCTTTCTATGAAGCCAGAATTACCTTGATTCCAAAACCAGACAGAGACCCCACTAAAAAGGAGACCTATAGACCAATTTCCCTGATGAACATGGATGCAAAAATCCTCAACAAGATACTAGCCAACTGGATCCAACAATACATTAAAAAAAATATTCACCACGACCAAGTGGGATTTATACCTGGGATGCAGGGCTGGTTCAATATCTGCAAAACAATTAACGTGATTCATCACATCAATAAAAGAAAGGACAAGAACCATATGATCCTCTCCATAGATGCAGAGAAAGCATTTCACAAAATACAGCATCCCTTCTTGATAAAAACCCTCAAGAAAGTAGGGATAGAAGGAGCATACCTCAAGATCATAAAAGCCATATATGAATGACCCACCGCTAATATCATCCTCAATGGGGAAAAACTGAGAGCTTTCCCCCTAAGGTCAGGAACAAGACAGGGATGTCCACTCTCACCACTGTTATTAAACATAGTATTGGAAGTCTTAGCCTCTGCAATCAGACAACACAAACAAATAAAAACCATCCAGATTGGCCAGGAGGAGGTCAAACTTTCACTCTTCGCAGATGACATGATACTCTATATGGAAAACCCAAAAGATTCCACCAAAAAACTGCTAGAACTGATTCATGAATTCAGCAAAGTTGCAGGATATAAAATCAATGCACAGAAATTGGTTGCATTCCTATACACCAACAATGAAACGACAGAGAAATCAAGGAATCGATTCCATTTACAGTTGCACAAAAAACCATAAAATACCTAGGAATAAATCTAACCAAAGAGGTGAAAAATCTATACACTGAAAACTATAGAAAGCTTATGAAAGAAATTGAAGAAGACACAAAAAAATGGAAAAAGATTCCATGCTCCTGGATAGGAAGAACAAATATTGTTAAAATGTCAATACTACCCAGAGCAATCTACATATTCAATGTAATCCCTATCAAAATAACACGAGCATTCTTCACAGTTAGAACAAATAATCCTAAAATTTGTATGGAACAAGAAAAAGACCCAAATAGCCAAAGCAATCTTGAAAAAGAGAACCAAAGCAGGAGGCATCACAATCCCAGACTTCAAGCTATACTACAAAGCTGTAATCATCAAGACAGTATGGTACTGGCACAAGAACAGACACTCAGATCAGTGGAACAGAATAGAGAACCCAGAAATGGACCCACAAACGTATGGCCAACTAATCTTTGACAAGCAGGAAAGAATATCTAATGGAATAAAGACAGTCTCTTCAGCGAGTGGTGCTGGGAAAACTAGACAGCGACATGCAGAAGAATGAACCTGGACCACTCTCTTACACCATACACAAAAATAAACTCAAAGTGGATGAAAGACCTCAATGTAAGACAGGAAGCCATCAAAACCCTCGAGGAGAAAGCAGGCAAAAACCTCTTTCATCTTGGCCTCACCAACTTCTTACTCAACATGTCTCCGGAGGCAAGGGAAACAAAAGTGAAAATGAACTACTGGGACCTCATCAAAATAAAAAGCTTCTGCACAGTGAAGGAAACAATCAGCAAAACTAAAAGGCAACCGACAGAATGGGAGAAGATACTTGCAAATGACATATCAGATAAAGGGTTAGTATCCAAAATCTGTAAAGAACTTATCAAACTCAACACCCAAAAAGCAATGAATCCAGTGAAGAAATGGGCAAAAGATATGAATAGACACTACTCCAAAGAAGACATCCAGATGGCTAACGACACATGAAAAAATGCTCCACATCACTCATCATCAGGGAAATACAAATGAAAACCACAATGAGATACCACCTCACCCCTGTCAGAATGGCTAACATTAACAACTCAGGCAACAACAGATGTTGGTGAGGATGTGGAGAAAGAGGATCTCTTTTGCATTATTGGTGGGGATGCAAGCTGGTGCAACCACTGTGGGAAACAGTATGGAGGTTCCTCAAAAAACTAAAAATAGAACTACCCTATGACCCAGCAATTGCACTACTAGGCATTTATCCAAGGGATACAGGTATGCTGTTTCGAAGGGGCACATGCACCCCAATGTTTATAGCAGCACTATCAACGATAGCCTAAGTATGGAAAGAGCCCAAATGTCCATTGATGGATGAATGGATAAAGAAGATGTGGTATGTATACACACACACACACACACACACACACACACACACACACACACAATGGAGTATTACTCGGCAATCAAAAAGAATGAAATCTTGCCATTTGCAACTACATGGATGGAACTGGAGGGTACTATGCTAAGTGAAATTAGTCAGTCAGAGAAAGACAAATATATTACTTCACTCATATGAGGACTTTAAGAAAGAAACAAAACAGATGCACATAAGGGAAGGGAAACAAAAATAATATAAAAACAGGGAAGGGGACAAAGCATAAGAGACTCAAATATGGAGAACAAATTGAGGGTTACGGGAGGGGTTGTGGGAGGGGGGATGGGCTAAATGGGTAAGGGGCATTAAGGAATCTACTCCTGAAGTCATTGTTGCACTAGATGCTAACTAATTTGGATGTAAATTGAAAAAAATAAAATTAAGTATTATGTTGGAAAAATAAAAAATAAAAAAAGTAAATAAATAAACATAAAAAAAGAAAAAAAACCATATTTCCTAATAGTTCTCAGCACAAGCAAAATTAACAACGTAAAGGATTCCAGTCCTTCACCTAACATACTCTCTGTGAGAGTGACTGTAGTCTCCTGCTATAAGGAGAAAAAACTTTTTTGGCTCAATTACTACTGGCCATTACTAAGGATTGAAAATTTCATTATTCAAATATGGATAATAACATTACTTTCGTACATTTTCCCAAGAAGTAAAACAATCTATTCATCTCAATGTCCCTAAAAGTCAGAATTATTTTACTTTTTAAAAATTTTTAAATTTTTTTCAATCTAAAAAAAAGACAAGGCATGAAGGAATTTTGGATGCTAACGATACTATTCTATATCTTCACTGTAGTAATGGTTATTACACAATTTTGTATGTGTTTGTCAAAACACACAGAAGTGTTCACTAAAAAAATGAATTTTCCTATATGTAAATGAAAAAAAGTTTTTTCCTTAATGAAAAAAAGTGCAAAAAAATGAATGATTTCTGGTTTTATATTCTAGTTCTTGTAGTTGGCCATTAAACTAGAAATCCAGGGCAAGCCTTCCTCCTCAGAAGGTACAACTAAGGGACTGGCCTTTCTTCCTTCAAAGAGACACATGGTAAAGAGACCTTTTAACAGTTGTTCATCTTAAAATGCACTTTAAAAATTTTAAGTAACATGTACACACATACACACACACACACAGAGAAACATTAGTTTTACTAATGGGAGGGCACTTGAAAGCAAAGCAATGAGATCTTTTCATTCCTTCCAGACTGTGGTCCAAGGTGAATACATTAAGCATAGAGCTTGGGATTTACCTAATGGTTTTCAGAAGCCAACTCCATACTTTGATTAATGCTGCCTCATAATACCAATGATGCGTACCCCACTAAATCATTAGAACATTTTCCCTTGGTAATATATTAAAGCCATACATTACAGGCTACTGTGGTTTGGGTGATAAATTGCTTGGGGGGAGGGGGGAAAACACACCCAACTGCCTAAAGGCCATGTTGTGCACACTTGGGTAGAATTAAGCCTGGTTACTTTTCCACGGAATCTGTTTGCAGCATTCAGAGTGTTGAGAGAACTTTTGTTTTTTTCTCCCAACATGAAAGAAATGCTCCCCAAATCTGCATTTCTCTGTTCCAAAGGACCAAAACTGTCAAATGGAAATGTATGTGAAAAATACTGAACACAGGTTAAAAGTACAGATTTTGGAATCATCAAAGTTGGTGGTTTTGAATTTCAGCTCTCTTATTTGATGGGCTATGTGGTCTTGAACAAGTAAGTCATTTAGACTTTCTGTAAAATGAAGTGTGTGTGTGTGTGTGTGTGTGTGTGTGTAATATCTACTTTGCAAGGTCACAGGATGATCATGCATATAAACTGGATAGCCCAGTGTTTGGCACTTAATGAGTCAGTAAGTGGTTGCTAATTGTTCCAGCAGGGACCTCGTGTTCCCCCAGGGACCTCCTGACCAACATTTCTTCGTCCAACTTGGAATCTTCCCCAAAATTGCTTTGAGCTTCTTTGAGTGTGGCTGGGTTTATATGGGAGTCAAGGTTAATGATCCAGGTAATGTCCACCCATTTGGAAATCATGTGGCAGTGTGTCAGGGCCATGCTAAGTAACTGGTCTGGGGGGCCCTGCCCTCCCTAGGCCAGCTTCCTCACCTGTCAAGTGATGATCGGCCCAGCTATGCTATTTAAGCATAGAACACCCTGAGCTGCATATGGTCAGGATCTCAGGGAGAGAGAAGTACTGATCATTCTAGTTCTTGTCCTTTGTTTTTTCGTTCTTGGTGCTGGAGGTAAAAGAAAAAACAAACAAACAAAAAGCAAAACTAGAGAGAGCTTTCATCACCAAGGTCAGCTAAAATAATTTGGTTTCACCATTGCAGATAGTCTCTGCCAAACTGGTCCCCACTGAGGCTCTGCACTGGTCTAATCTCTTAATCAGCAAAAGCCATGGTTACCTTTTAAAAAATGCCCCCCTTGGATTGTTATAAAAATCTACCTGTGCCTCATGTGAACAACCTGTGGGAGGAAATAATATTTATTACACATGCAGCATAATATTAACACAAATAAGGAATTTTTCTATAATTTTACAGGCCTGAAACATCTATTGTTTTCATTTGTCTAGAATCCTTTCCGAGTTTTACTGTGTACATACATAATTTTATATAATTGCATTATACCATAGGTATAATAATTAACATAGACTAATTAAAAAAATTTTATGTTTATTTATTTTTTAGAGAGAGAGAGACAGAGTACGAGTGGGAGAGGGACAGAAAGAGAAGGAGATACAGAATCTGAAGCAGGCTCCAGGCTCTGAGCTGTCAGCACAGAGCCCGATGTGAGGCTCAAACTCAGAGTGTGAGATCATGACCTGAGCTGAAATCAGAAGCTTAACCGACTAAGCCGCCCATGGGCCCCTAACATAGACTAATTTTATTGGATAACTAATATATGAACATATACATGCTATTAGAAGTAAAAAAAATGGAAGTGTAGTGGTGCTAACAGTAAAAGTCTCCTGATTTTTACCTGATTTGGGGAGTAAATCATGACCTGATTTGGGGAGTAAAGCTCATTCCAACCAGTTTTTTGTTTTATTATAAAGTTTTAAATTTATTTTATTTTTAATTTTTATTTTATTTTATTTTTTAACATTCATTTACTTTTGAGAGACCGAGGGAGACAGAGCATGAGTCGGGGAAGAACAAAAAGAAAGGGAGACACGGAATCCAAAGCAGGCTTCAGGCTCTCAAGCTGCCAACACAGAGACTGATGCGGGGCTTGAACCCCTGAACCATGAGATCATGACCTGAGCCGAAGTCGGATGCTTAACCGACTGAGCCACCCAGGCACGTCAATTTTTTTATAAATTTTTTTAAATGAGATCATCTGCAAATGTTGCCTGTGGCTTCCTTTTATTCACGTATATATCTTAGGGAAAACTTCCTATGCCAGCAGGTACTGTTAACAGTCTTCCACTTTCTGCTTTTTTTTCCTTCAAATTTTTATTTAAATTCTAGTTAGTTAACACATAGTGTAATACTGGTTTCAGGAGTAGAATTTAGTAATTCTCCTCCCATTCTTCACTTAACATTTTTGTAAATGTTTCTTCATGTTGCCAAATATTTTCAGAATTATCACTTCGAGCAATAGGTATGAGTGGAACTGAGACCCACATGACTGATTTCTGGGACACACAGTCTATCCACAAAAGGCATATTATCTCAGACGAGTGGTGCTTATTTGACCCTGAGTTGCCTGCTGAGTCATAGGACTGTTCAGCGGAAAGAGAGCCAGCCCATTTCCATTTTACCGACAAGGCAACTAAAGCCTTTCCCTCCCTCTTCCTGAATGGAACACAGATGTAGAGCGTCTTGCAAATCTGAGGGTGAGAACCGCATGCTAAGAAGGGGCCTGGGTCCCCAGTGACTTCCTTGAACAATAGTTTCAGCCCTGGGTTGCCTACATCCAGACTTCTTATTACGTGAGAGGAAGAGCCATCCATTGGGTTTAGTCACCGTGTGGTAGGGCGTCTATCACAGGCAACCCAGCATACTCGTAACTGATACCGCTGTGTTCACTCATTCGTTTATTTGCTCACCGACCGTTTACTGAGTTTTAGTCACATGCCTGGAATGTACAGACTATGCACATAATAATAGCATTTATGGAATGCTTACTATGTACAATGCCTGTACCCTGAGCTTTCCAGGTCTTCTCATGTAGCATTCACAATAGCCCTCTAATATAGACATCATTTTCCGAATTCTACAGATGAAGAAACTGGAACTCTAAGAGATGACGTAACCCTCCATAGCACCCATCTAGTGAAGTCAAAACCTCTCTGACACTTCACTTCAAAAACCTGTACTCTATTTATCTTTTATGGACCAGGAAACCAAACAGATTGGGGGTGGGGGGTGGGGAGCCAAACAATATGATCAAATAGCAATATTTACAACCGCACTGTGAAGTAAGTATGATTATTCCCATTGGTGAGTGAGATCCAGCGAGATCAAGTGACTTCAATGCAATTAATTCAGTCTGACAAACAGCTATTGGGCACCAAATTCTGGAGATTTGGTTTAGGTGCTGAGGCTACACAGCCGTATGAGGCAAGGCCTGGCTATGGTGAGTGCTGCAAGAGAGGCAAGACTTTTCTGGAATTAAAGCAGTTGCAGAACTTGTGCTTTCTCCGGCTGGCATCAATTACTGACTTTCTGTCAGCAGACTATTCCAGATGGGCTGGTTTCTATAAAACCCCTATGGGGAATCCCAGGATTTAGGTTCTGGGGGGGAAGGGAAGGAAGGAAATTGGCCAAAGAGATTGTTTGAAAGGGCCATTTTTCAGTCTCCCCAAATCAGGTACAAAATAATGAACTGTCACAGAACACTTTCTATTTGTTAATTGTTCAACTCTCCCAAGCACAGAGAGGAGAGTGAGAGAAGGCAACCCTCTGCCACGTGATTGGAATCAGATTTGTTTACCAGATCAAAGCCTGGTGGGTAATGGAAACTTCAGGCGGGGAGCAGGCGGTGGGAGGAGTGGTGTGGCCGTGTCTACTCAGCTGAATACATTGTTCTGCACACTCGGGAGCTTGAACTGCACCACTTGGAAATGCCAGCTCTCTCCAGACTTGTCACAGGAGGGGCCGGGGGCTGCTGGAACTGCTCAGGGATGCTAAGAATGTTTATAGAGTGAAGCTACTGGGTGGTGTTCCTTGCCTAGACTGTAGACACCTCCTGTTAAGGGGAAAGTATCAAGTTCTTGGTGTGTAGCTAATTTTGAAGCTATTAACGTTTCTCGATGATACCTTTTTTTTTTTTTTTTTTTTTTTTTTTTTAATAAACAGCAGAAACTTATTTCTTACAGTTCTGGAGGCTGCAAGCCCAAGATCAGGGTGCCAGCACAGTCAGCTGAGGGCCCTCTCCTGGTTGCAAACATCTCCTTGTGTCCTCACATGGTAGGAGTGGGAATGATAAACTTTCCAGACGGTTCTCTGTGTATCTGATGGTTTCTAAGGGAATATGGAATGCACACTCTTTTGGACTGCATGTTTGTATCCCATCCCCCCAAATTCATGTGTTGAAATCCTAATCCACAAAAGGATGGTATTAGGAAAAGGTGAGGTATTTAGGGTTAGATTAGGCTATGAGATGGGGCCCTCATGATGGGATTAGAGCCCTTATAGAAAAAGGAGGTGACAAGAGACCTCTCTCTCATTCTCTCTCCCTCTCCCTCTCTCTCTCTCTCTCTCTCTCTCTCTGTATATACTCGCCCCATGGAAGGTCATGTGAGAACATAACCTGGAAGAGGGCCCTCACCAGAACTCGACCATGCTGGCACCTTTATCTTGAACTTCTAGCCTCCAGAACTGTGAAAAATAAATTTCTGTGGTTTAAGCCACCCCAGTCTATGGTACTTTGTTATAGTCGTCTGAATGGACTATAACGTACGCTATAATGACTTTACGAGAGCCAAAGGGAGTACTTGAAGGCATTATTAATGTAGCGTAAAGGGGATGGAAGGGTGTACCACAAATTGATATGCTGGTCACCTCCAAGGAGAGAAGTTAAGTGAGTAGGGAGCCAGGGAGACTTTTACTTTAAATGTATTGTTTGAATTTTCCTTATTTTTTTTTAATGTTTATTTTTGAGAGAAAGAACATGCATATGCACCAGCACAAAGCCCAACACGGGGCTCGAACCCACAAACCGTGAGATCCTGACCTGGACCGAAGTCAGATGCTTACCTGACTGAGCCACCCAAGCACCCCGGAATTTTTCTTTGTATTGAGTCTACACTAATGTGTGACTTCTATAATTAAAATATTTTTTTCTAAAAAGAAAGAAAATCCTTTACATAATACATATTAAAAGTGGCTCTTGCATTCAGTTATTTCAAATTACGAGAGTCTCATTAATCCTTTAAGAGGACAATTCAGCATAATGCTATGTCTTGAAAAGGAGTGTTTTCAGTGACAAGATAGTTTGGGATTAGAATTCCCTTATAACACGGAGGTTGTATGTACTGGGAGTGGACAGATAATACTTTGCAAACAATGGTTAGCGATTACTGACGGAGCAGCCCCCAGTGCACGCCTGTTCTGCTCTTAATATATTTCTCATCTTTTGCCTGCCCTGCAAATGTTAACTGGCTCACTCTCAAGGGTGATATGAATACATTCTTACTGCAGTTGTAACCTGAGGTATATAGAGAGGGTAAGGAGATTTTTTTTCACTATAATTTTTTTGGGGTTTGAGTTAGCAGTCAGTGGAACAGGCAGGGACTGGGAGACAAGACTTCTGTTTGTTCACCAGCAGGATGCCCTTTATGTTTTATGTTCAGGGTCTCTGCTTCTGGGCCATGCTTGGGACCTGGGCATCTTTGATGAGGCCAGGAGTCCCTGTGTCTGGGGTCCTGCCTTCTCGGGCCCACTGTGGATAAAAGGTTTTCAAAGATTGTATCCCTTTCTACTCGAGAATTTTACTTTCTGTTAACTTTCTGTTTCCCTTGGAAACCTGACAGAAACACTGTGTCAGCTGTGTTATTACTGGGTATAGTAACTTTGGCAAAAATGACCCTTCGTGGTAAATTGTCTCTAGACTGGGAGAACTGGATACTTCAGAGGAAGCTATAGCTTTGGGCTTAATTGAGAGCAGAGACTCTTGAAACTGGACAAGTCCCTGGAGGGGACCCTGGCAGCTGTGCCCATGGAGTTATTACAAGAGATATTGTCTCCTATGGGGTACAGGGGTCACCAGCTAGGGAGGATCCCACATGCCCCTCGTGTGGTCCCATTCTCTTGCTCTGGAACCCTGGGAAACTGGGGGAAAGAGCTGTGATGGCCATGTGGACGGCTGCAGGGACTACTCCCAGGGGAAAGGAACACCGCTGCCCCCCTGCTGGCAGGATTTCCCGTCTTGTATATTGAAACCACGTGTGGCTGACTGTGGTCTTGTGTGGCTGGATATTTAGGTGAGTCTAAGAAACACACAACACACACACACACACACACACACACACACACACACTGGGGGTGGATTTTCTACAAAAACCTACACTCTACAGCCATCTCCTAAGGACTCGTGCCTCCCAAGGGGCTGGGAGGTAGCCAGGCCTGGGCCCTTCTTTCTATAGAATTCACAGACCTCTCCCCTTCCTGGTCCATTGGGAATGTCTTCTTCTGAATCTCCCCTTGAAGCCTTTTGATGTTCCCATTTTCCTCCCTACTTAATAGGATCTCTTTTGGCAAGTACGGTCCTTTAATGAAATGGGAAGAGCCATTGCTTTCAAGGATCTTTGCTTTCTGCTCTGTAAAACTTGCCAAGACAAGGAAATACTAAAGTCTGCTGGGAATGGTGGTAGGGTAGGTGGGTGGAGGGGGGAGTCAGAAAATAAAACTCTAATTAGTATGTATGAAAACTTACGCTGTAACAAGTTACACTTGTTAATATTAATGATAAAAACATTATTTAGGGCTTGGTTATTTGCAAAGGGTTTTCACAACCAGTCTCTCATTTTAGCCTGACAGTATCTTGTCAGAGAAGCAGGCAGCGGTGTGGTGGTAACCCTGGGAAAGGAGAGGGAAGCCCTGCTTTGTCACATTTTGCCTGTTTCCATGGTATAAAAGCTCCCACCACATCCAATTTAAATTTTTTTTTAGTGTTTATTTTTGAGAGAGAGAGAGAGAGAGAGAGAGAGAGGAAGGACATGAGCAGGGGAGGGGCAGAGAGAGACAGAGACACAGAATCCAAAGCAGGTTCCAGGCTCTGAGCTGCCAGCACAGCTCCTGGCGCCTGGGTGGCTTGGCTCGGTTAAGCATCCGACTTGGGCTCAGGTCATGATCCCACAGTTCGTGAGTTCGAGGCCTGCATCGGGTCTGTGCTGACAGCTTGGAGCCTGGAGCCTGCTTCGGATTCTGTGTCTCCCTCTTTCTCTGCCCCTCCCCTGCTCATGTTCCCTCTCTGTCTCTGTCTCTGTCTCTCTCTCTCTCTCTCTCTCTCACACAAAAATCAATAAACATTAAACAAATTTAAAAAATATATTGGCTTGGGATAGTTGATGCCAACTGGCTCCAGTGCACTCGTGGAGGCAGGACATGGATAATCATCCCAATTTGAAGATAAGCAAAGCTCAGAAATTTTGTTCAAGGTCACAGAGCTGGTAGGGGGCAAAGCTAGAAACTTGAACTCATGTCTACTATTGTGTACCTTTCTCTTGCTGCATTAAGTCTATCCTTCAGGCTATTAGCATAGTTAAAAAAACAAACAAACCTGAATCCATTAACCACCATTAAGAAATGCCTACAACTCCCTTCAAATGTCTGCTTTGTCATCATTCTTACTTTTCTCCTCTCTCCCCTTTGAGGAAAGATTCTTTCAATGTACAGAAACTCAACCCACCCCACTCTTCTGGGACCATGCTCCACTAATCAATGCACTCCTCTGTCTTACATCTTTGAATCTCCTCCCACCTTCTCCCTCATCTATAACTCCCTTTGCAATTTCTCTAATTTAAAACCAGTCCCCTGCCTCCGACTTGCTTACCATATACTCTCGTCACCATGCTTCTGGACAAAGTCAAACATTTATTTCAGTACTTTCCACTCAGGCCTCGGGTCACTGTAATTTGTTTTATACCCACAGAGGCCCTGATCTGTCCTGTCAAAGATCATCTGTGCTGTCCTCATGGCAAACCCCAGGCTTAATCTCAGTGCTCCTCAAGCTTACCCTTTCTTTTGTACTTGATGGGCTACTGAGTTTCTTCTCGAAACGCACTTCTCACTTGGTTTTCCTCCTTAGTCAAGTTCAAGGGGTTCTCATCACATCTTTCTGAGTGATCCTCTCCTAGGAAAGGGACCTCCACAAGCATCCAGACAGAGCCTGTGGCGAATGCTTGTTTTGTCAGTCACTGACTCTGGCACTCTCTTCCACTTCTCTCTCTTTGCATCAAACCTGATGCTTGGCAGAGCTGGTCTGGCTGCCTTTGAAACACCGTCAAGTTCATTTTTTTCTTTTCTTTTATTTTTTTTTTTAATTTTTTTTAACGTTTATTTATTTTTGAGACAGAGAGAGACAGAGCATGAACAGGGGAGGGGCAGAGAGAGAGGGAGACACAGACTATGAGGCAGGCTCCAGGCTCTGAGCGGTCAGCACAGAGCCTGACGCAGGGCTCGAACTCACGGACCGTGAGATCATGACCTGAGCTGAAGTCGGATGCTTAACCGACCAAGCCACCCAGGCACCCCCATTTTTTTCTTAAAAAAAAAAGAAAAGTAGAGATCAAGGTCTGAGCTGAAATCAAGAGTCAGATACTTAACCAACTGAGCCACCCAGGCACCCTTCATCCTGTTTATTTTATTTCTCTGCCCCATGACTCTGTGAAGACATCACATCCACCTTGCAGCATGCACCAAACATTACATGAAAGGGACATGCCCAGCATAGCCTTGTTGATAGGGGAGGTCCAGAACAGGTATACCTGATTGATCTGGCACGTTGGCTCTCCTCTCTTGAGTCTCAGGGTGCCTGACTTTACTATTTCTGTTGAATCCTTTAGGTTTCTATAGGTTGGCATGCCAGAAAACTCATGGATTTTGTGTTGAGAAGGATTTGGGCTTGAATTTTGAGTGTCACTTACTAGCATTGTGGCTTTGGGTATGCCATATAACCCTTCTGAGTCTGTGTCGTCATCCGGAAGAGGTATGGTATCTTATTTGCAGGGAGATTGTGGACTCTGAGTGAGATAAAATATGAAAAGGGTCCAGCATGGCCAGCACTCAAAACATGGCAGATGCCATCATTATCGTTGGCCTTCTGTCCTTCTTACCAGGTTCATGTCTGGCATCTGCACGCAATGATTCTAGTTCTCAGCCCTGGCCATTCATATTCCAACCAATTTGGATAACACCCCTTCTGGCTCGATCCAGAATGCTCTGATCTGGACCACCTGTCCCACAGATGGCATTTCTGTGTAGACCCGGGCCTTTTGCTCTGGACTTCTACCCTGTTCCCAAATTGAAGACACACAAAACAGAAGTTTTACCTCCATTTTACTCTCATAACTTTGCCAATCCCCCATGTCCAATCCAATCCAATCCCCTACATCCTCCTCTGACCAATTCAGGAGGAGCCACATTTTGATTTGGAATTTCTAAAGAATTTATTGTATTTTATTTTATTTATTTTAAGTTTACTTATTTTGAGAGACAGAGAGAGAGAGAGGGAGAGAGGGAATTCCAGGTAGGCTCTGTGCTGTTAGCACAGAGACCGACGTGGGGCTCAAACCCATAAACTGTGAAATCATGACCTGAGCCCAAACCAAGAGTTGGATGCTTAACCAACTGATCTACCCAGGTGCCCCAGAATTTCTAAATAATTTAATGCTTTCTTTGTAGGTGAGATTTAATATATGTGCAGGTGTATATATGCCTGAGTTGATTTACTTTTTCCTTCATCATTTACTTGCCTTTTGAGATTTGCAAAAAACGATCACTTGTTGGTTTGGAAAGAATTACTTCTCTTTTGAGTTCCAAACCAGTGAGTTCCTGGAAGCCAATTATGTTTAGCTCAAAGAATATTCTGGGGCACCTGGATGGCTCAGTCAGTTAAGTGAGCAACTCTTGATTTCAGCTCGGATCGTGATCCCAGCATCGTGGCTTCATATGGGGTTCTACACTGAGCATAGAGCCTGCCTAAGTTTCTCTTTCTCTCTCTCTCTCCTCCTCTCTGCCTCTCTCCCCTGCTTGTGTGTGCTCTCTCTCTAAAATAAAGTTTTAAAAAAGAATACTTTTGCACTGTTTTGTTTAAAAACACATTTTCCAGGAATGCCTGGGTGGCTCAGTTAAGCGTCCAGCTTTGGCTCAGGTCATGATCTTGCAGTTTGTGAGTTCGAGCCCCGCATTGGGCTCTGTGCTGACAGCTCGGAGCCTGGAGCCTGCTTCAGATTCTGTCTCCCTCTCTCTCTGCCCCTCCCCCACGCATGCTCTCTGTCTGTCCCTCAAAAATAAACGTTAAAAATTAAATAAATACAGGGGGATTCGGAAGATGGCGGCGTAGGAGGACGCGGGGCTCACAGCGCGTCCGGCCGATCACTTAGATTCCACCTACACCTGCCTAAAGAACCCAGAAAACCGCCAGAGGATTAGCAGAAGGGAGTCTCAGGAGTCAAGCGCAGACTAGAGGCCCACGGAAGAGGGTAGGAAGGGCGGCGAGGCGGTGCGCGCTCCACGGACCGGCGGGAGGGAGCCGGGGCGGAGGGGCGGCTCGCCGGCCAAGCAGAGCCCCCGAGTCTGGCTGGCAAAAGCGGAGGGGCCGGACAGACTGTGTTCCGACAGCAAGCGCGACTTAGCGTCTGGGAGGTCATAAGTTAACAGCTCTGCTCGGAAAGCGGGAAGGCTGGAGGACAAAGGGAGGGAGAGCTGCTGAGCCCCCGGACGGCAGAGCTCAGCTTGGCGGGGAACAAAGGCGCCAGCGCCATCTCCCCCGCCCATCCCCCAGCCAAAATCCCAAAGGGAACCAGTTCCTGCCAGGGAACTTGCTCGCTCCGCGCAAACACCCAACTCTGTGCTTCTGCGGAGCCAAACCTCCGGCAGCGGATCTGACTCCCTCCCGCTGCCACAGGGCTCCTCCTGGAGTGGATCACCTAAGGAGAAGCGAGCTAAGCCTGCCCCTCCACTCCCCATGCACCTCGCCTACCCACCCCAGCTAATACGCCAGATCCCCAGCAACACAAGCCTGGCAGTGTGCAAGTAGCCCAGACGGGACACGCCACCCCACAGTGAATCCCGCCCCTAGGAGAGGGGAAGAGAAGGCACACACCAGTCTGACTGTGGCCCCAGCAGTGGGCTGGGGGCAGACATCGGGTCGGACTGCGGCCCCGCCCACTAACTCCAGTTATACACCACAGCACAGGGGAAGTGCACTGCAGGTCCTCACCACGCCAGGGACTCTCCAAAATGACCAAACGGAAGAATTCCCCTCAGAAGAATCTCCAGGAAATAACAACAGCTAATGAACTGATCGAAAAGGATTTAAATAATATAACAGAAAGTGAATTTAGAATAATAGTCATAAAATTAATCGCTGGGCTTGAAAACAGTATACAGGACAGCAGAGAATCTCTTGCCATAAAGATCGAGGGACTAAGGAACAGTCACGAGGAGTTGAAAAACGCTTTAAACGAAATGCAAAACAAAATGGAATCCACGATGGCTCGGCTTGAAGAGGCAGAGGAGAGAATAGGTGAACTAGAAGATAAAGTTATGGAGAAAGAGGAAGCTGAAAGAAAGAGAGATAAAAAAATCCAGGAGTATGAGGGGAAAATTAGAGAACTAAGTGATACACTAAAAAAAAATAATATACGCATAATTGGTATCCCAGAGGAGGAAGAGAGAGGGAAAGGTGCTGAAGGGGTACTTGAACAAATTATAGCTGAGAACTTCCCTGAACTGGGGAAGGAAAAAGGCATTGAAATCCAAGAGGCACAGAGAACTCCCTTCAGACGTAACTTGAATCGATCTTCGGCACGACATATCATAGTGAAACTGGCAAAATACAAGGATAAAGAGAAAATTCTGAAAGCAGCAAGGGATAAACGTGCCCTCACTTATAAAGGGAGACCTATAAGACTCGTGACTGATCTCTCCTTTGAAACTTGGCAGGCCAGAAAGGCTTGGCACGATATCTACAGTGTGCTAAACAGAAAAAATATGCAGCCGAGAATCCTTTATCCAGCAAGTCTGTCATTTAGAATAGAAGGAGAGATAAAGGTCTTCCCAAACAAACAAAAACTGAAGGAATTTGTCACCACGAAACCAGCCCTACAAGAGATCCTAAGGGGGATCCTGTGAGACAAAGTACCAGAGACATCACTACAAGCATAAAACATACAGACATCACAATGACTCTAAACCCATATCTTTCTATAATAACACTGAATGTAAATGGATTAAATGCGCCAACTAAAAGACATAGGGTATCAGAATGGATAAAAAAACAAGACCCATCTATTTGCTGTCTACAAGAGACTCATTTTAGATCTGAGGACACCTTTAGATTGAGAGTGAGGGGATGGAGAACTATTTATCATGCTCCTGGAAGCCAAAAGAAAGCTGGAGTAGCCATACTTATATCAGACAAACTAGACTTTAAATTAAAGGCTGTAACAAGAGATGAAGAAGGGCATTATATAATAATCACAGGGTCTATCCACCAGGAAGAGCTAACTATTATAAATGTCTATGCGCCAAATACCCGAGCCCCCAGATATATAAAACAATTACTCATAAACATAAGCAACCTTATTGATAAGAATGTGGTCATTGCAGGGGACTTTAACACCCCACTTACAGAAATGGATAGATCATCTAGACACACAGTCAATAAAGAAACAAGGGCCCTGAATGATACATTGGATCAGATGGACTTGACAGATATATTTAGAACTCTGCATCCCAAAGCAACAGAATATACTTTCTTCTCGAGTGCACATGGAACATTCTCCAAGATAGATCATATACTGGGTCACAAAACAGCCCTTCATAAGTTTACAAGAATTGAAATTATACCATGCATACTTTCAGACCACAATGCTATGAAGCTTGAAATCAACCACAGGAAAAAGTCTAGAAAACCTCCAAAAGCATGGAGGTTAAAGAACACCCTACTAACGAATGAGTGGGTCAACCAGGCAATTAGAGAAGAAATTAAAATATATATGGAAACAAACGAAAATGAAAATACAACAATCCAAACGCTTTGGGACGCAGCGAAGGCAGTCCTGAGAGGAAAATACATTGCAATCCAGGCCTATCTCAAGAAACAAGAAAAATCCCAAATACAAAATCTAACAGCACACCTAAAGGAAATAGAAGCAGAACAGCAAAGGCAGCCTAAACCCAGCAGAAGAAGAGAAATAATAAAGATCAGAGCAGAAATAAACAATATAGAATCTAAAAAAACTGTAGAGCAGATCAACGAAACCAAGAGTTGGTTTTTTGAAAAAATAAACAAAATTGACAAACCTCTAGCCAGGCTTCTCAAAAAGAAAATGGAGATGACCCAAATAGATAAAATCATGAATGAAAATGGAATGATTACAACCAATCCCTCAGAGATACAAACAATTATCAGGGAATACTATGAAAAATTATATGCCAGCAAATTGGACAACCTGGAAGAAATGAACAAATTTCTAAACACCCACACTCTTCCAAAACTCAATCAGGAGGAAATAGAAAGCTTGAACAGACCCATAACCAGCGAAGAAATTGAATCGGTTATCAAAAATCTCCCAACAAATAAGAGTCCAGGACCAGATGGCTTCCCAGGGGAGTTTTACCAGACATTTAAAGCAGAGATAATACCTATCCTTCTCAAGCTATTCCAAGAAATAGAAAGGGAAGGAAAACTTCCAGACTCATTCTATGAAGCCAGTATTACTTTGATTCCTAAACCAGACAGAGACCCAGTAAAAAAAGAGAACTACAGGCCAATATCCCTGATGAATATGGATGCAAAAATTCTTAATAAGATACTAGCAAATCGAATTCAACAGCATATAAAAAGAATTATTCACCATGATCAAGTGGGATTCATTCCTGGGATGCAGGGCTGGTTCAACATTCGCAAATCGATCAACGTGATACATCACATTAACAAAAAAAAAGAGAAGAACCATATGATCCTGTCAATCGATGCAGAAAAGGCCTTTGACAAAATCCAGCACCCTTTCTTAATAAAAACCCTTGAGAAAGTCGGGATAGAAGGAACATACTTAAAGATCATAAAGGCCATTTATGAAAAGCCCACAGCTAACATCATCCTCAACGGGGAAAAACTGAGAGCTTTTTCCCTGAGATCAGGAACACGACAGGGATGCCCACTGTCACCACTGTTGTTTAATATAGTGCTGGAAGTTCTAGCATCAGCAATCAGACAACAAAAGGAAATCAAAGGCATCAAAATTGGCAAAGATGAAGTCAAGCTTTCGCTTTTTGCAGATGACATGATATTATACATGGAAAATCCGATAGACTCCACCAAAAGTCTGCTAGAACTGATACATGAATTCAGCAAAGTTGCAGGATACAAAATCAATGTGCAGAAATCAGTTGCATTCTTATACACTAACAATGAAGCAACAGAAAGACAAATGAAGAAACTGATCCCATTCACAATTGCACCAAGAAGCATA
This sequence comes from Panthera uncia, assembly GCF_023721935.1. Classification (NCBI taxonomy): domain Eukaryota; kingdom Metazoa; phylum Chordata; class Mammalia; order Carnivora; family Felidae; genus Panthera; species Panthera uncia. The sequence continues at coordinate 40,840,144 of NW_026057582.1, read as the reverse complement.
AAATACCTAGGAATAAATCTAACCAAAGATGTAAAAGATCTGTATGCTGAAAACTATAGAAAGCTTATGCAGGTAATTGAAGAAGATATAAAGAAATGGAAAGACATTCCCTGCTCATGGATTGGAAGAATAAATATTGTCAAAATGTCAATACTACCCAAAGCTATCTACACATTCAATGCAATCCCAATCAAAATTGCACCAGCATTCTTCTCGAAACTAGAACAAGCAATCCTAAAATTCATATGGAACCACAAAAGGCCCCGAATAGCCAAAGTAATTTTGAAGAAGAAGACCAAAGCAGGAGGCATCACAATCCCAGACTTTAGCCTCTACTACAAAGCTGTCATCATCAAGTCAGCATGGTATTGGCATAAAAACAGACACATAGACCAATGGAATAGAATAGAAACCTCAGAACTAGACCCACAAACGTATGGCCAACTCATCTTTGACAAAGCAGGAAAGAACATCCAATGGAAAAAAGACAGTCTCTTTAACAAATGGTGCTGGGAGAACTGGACAGCAACATGCAGAAGGTTGAAACTAGACCACTTTCTCACACCATTCACAAAAATAAACTCAAAATGGATAAAGGACCTGAATGTGAGACAGGAAACCATCAAAACC
>NW_026057582.1:40476234-40494173 GCF_023721935.1 Panthera uncia | reverse complement strand
TTGTGACCCCCAGTTCTATCCCTAAAACTCAATTTTCTTCATATATTCTGTGAACATAACAACACTTCTTGGGATGTGGAGAGCTGATATTTGCAGATCAGAAAGTCGTGATCATTGCTTAAAGTACACCACCAACCTTATTCCATTTTCTTTTCCTTATTTCCATAATCAAATAATACAAGCTACCAAAACATTTTTCTAAGCTACCATTTAAACCTATCACTTTCTGCTGTCCTCTCTCCTTTACCTATCCCCCCCCCACCCCAGCTTGGCCCCAATTCTCCACTCCTTTCCCCACCCCACCCCCAACGCATAATTCCTGGTAGGTTGGCTGGAGGTTGAAACAGTCTCATATTACATGGCTTCTGTCTTCAACAGTCCTGAACTCTTTTTTTCTTTAAATCTATATTTAAATGTTTATTTTGAGAGAGAGAGAGAGAGAGAGAGAGAGAGTGAGCAGGGGAGGTACAGAGAGAGAGGGAGAGAGAGAATCCCAAGCAGGCTTGCCCTGTCAGCAAGGAGTCTGAATCAGGCTCAGTCTTACAAACTGTGAAATCATGACCTGAGCTGGGCACTTAACCAACTGATTCGGGCACTTGACCAACTGAGCCAGCCAGGTGCCCCAACAATCCTGAATTCTTATTGTCATTTGGGAGTTTGTTTGTTCATTTATACCAACAATTGAGAATAATTCACATGCCATAAAGTCCATTCTTTTAAAGTGTATAATTCAGAGGTTTTTTAGTATATTTAGTGTTGTGTAATCATAACCACTAATTTTAGAATATTTTCATTACCACAAAAGAAACCCTGTACAATCCCATGTTTTATAGATATTATGAAAAATATCTGAGAACTGATTATTGCAATTACACGTGGATATCAGGTAATCTACAGAACAAATACTTTTTTAAAACAAACTTTTTTTTAATACTTTGTAGAGCTGTTTGTTTACTTGGCTAAACAGCCTAGAATAGAAAGTTCACGTTCATGTCCTATGTCCCAACAATCCTAACTCTAGCTTTTTGTGAAATAGAAATATAAGACTATGTGAACTAGAAGATAGGTATGAGAAAGTTCATAGCAGCATTATTTATAACAGCCTTAAACTAAAAACAGCCAAATGCCCATCGACAATAGAGTGGATAAATTAATTATGGTGTATTCATAAAATTGAATGCCTTATCAGGGCACCTGGGTAGCTCAGTGGGTTAAGCATCTGACCTCAGCTCAGGTCAAGACCTCACAGTTCGTGAGTTCAAGCCCTGCATTGGGCTTTGTGCTGACAGCTCAGAGCCTGGAGCCCGCTTCAGATTCTGTGTCTCCCTCTCTCTCTGCCCCTCCCCTGCTCGTGCTCTGTCTCTCTGTCTCTCAAAAACAAGTGAATATTAAAAAAAATTTTTAAAAATTGAATGTCCTATAGCAATAAAAAATTACAAACTATAACCATATGCAATAGCACATAAAAATTAAAAATTTCACAAAAACAGTATTGGACCAAATGGCTGCAGTACTATCCCTTTGATATGAAGTCCCTCCAAAAGGAAAAAAGAAACTATAGTGTACTGACTTATATATAATACTTTCTAGAGTACAAGTATAATGAAAAACAAGGGAGTGATTACTATATATGTTAGTATAGTGATTACCTTTGGGATGGGATGAGGGGGTTGTGTTTGGCATGGGATGCCAGTAGGGTTCTATTTCTTCATCTGGGTAGTGCCTATAGAGGTATGTGCATCATGCTATTTTATTAGGCTTTTACATTTGTTTACAAAATGTTTACATTTTATGTACTTTTTAGTTTGCATATCAAATAATAATAATAAAGGCAGCATGGGGAATCTAGCTGGTTAACCTATACACCTGAGATGAGGAGAAGGTATTGAGCAACCTCATAGCCTCACAAAGCCAAAGCCACCAAGAAGGGAGTAAATCTCAGGCCTGTGGTTTTCAGGCTAGGCTCCAACCCCTGCAGAGCTCTGTGAGGATGCCCGAAGAGCTCTGTGGAGATGCCCCCAGGACTGCCTTGGTCAACAAAGGAATGGAGGCAACTTCAAGATTTCCATCCTCGTTTAAAAAGCAACTTTACTTATATCTGTTTTATACCCTTTGGTATATAATTTCCATTGAAAGGGGAATTCTAGTCTTGAACCCCACTGCTGCAGTGTCTATTAACATTTTAAATGTGCATACTCTTTTGAGGAATTCTATTTTGAGGAAGCCATTATACAGAAATATTGTAAAATGTACAAAGATACACGTATGAGGGTGTTCTCCATGATATTTCTGTAGTAGCAAAAAAATAAAAAAAACAACAGAAGTGTTAATTAATTAAATATATTATTGTATGTTCATATATGGTGGGCGATTAAACCATTACAGTAGAATGCAGCATATCCAGATGAGTGCTTCTCGATCTTCTATCAGCCAGTGACTCCTCTTTGTAATGGATATTTTGTAATTCCCCCTTTACTATTGCAAAACAAAATGCACAGATAATATAACCTTAGGTAATTAGTTTTTTAGAAACCAATATTGCATTTAACTAAAATATGAGGTAGAAATGAAAGAAAAGCAATTATATCTGAGATGTATTTATTCTATGTGTCCACTTGATTGGGGCACAGAGTGCCCAGATATTTATTTGGTCAGTCACTATTCTGTGTGTGTCTGTGAGGGTATTTTCGGATAAGATTAACATTGTTTAAATTTTTGTTAAGTTTATTTGTTTATTTTGAGAGAGAGACAGAGCACATGAGCAAGGGAGGGGCAGAGAGAGGGAGAGAGAGAGAATCCCAAGAAGGCTCCACACTGCCAGCACAGAGCCTGATGTGGGGCTCAGATCCACGAACTGTGAGATCGTGAACTGAGCCAAAGTCAAGAGCCAAGTCAAGACCGGATGTTTAACCTGCTGAGCCACCCTGGCGCCCCTGGAGAGGACTAACATTTAAATCAGTAGACTAAATAGAGCAAATTGTCCTTCCTGTGGTAGGTGAGCTTCATTCCATCAGTTGGAGGCCTGAATAGAACAAATAGGCTGATTCTCACTAGGTAAGAAGCAATTCCTCCTGCCTCACTGCCTTCAAACTGGGACATGTTGTTGTTGTTATTATTGTTGCTCTTGTTGTTTTTCCCACCTTTGGACTTGAATTGAAATGTCAGCTCTTCCTGGGTCCCAACCCTGCTGGCCTTCAGACAACAACGATGCCATTGGCTTTTTTGGGTTGCCAAGTCACTCTTGGGACTTGTCAGCCTCTATAACCACGTGAGTCAATTCCTTACAATAAATCTCTTTACATTAATCAGGAGAACCCTGATGAATACAATATCTTATTTAATTATGTAAATGTTCAGGCACAATGAAATTACCAGGTAAAAGAGTGCTATCTGATGCTTTGAGGCAATAGCTACAAATGCAGACAAGTCGCATAGATATGATTCCAAACAAAAGAAATGCAAAGTTCTCTCCCTTTATAATAATCATATTTTTTGAAAATTCAGAAAACATTATGTATATTAAAATGATGGTTTGTGTTCACTTGAATAACAACATAAGGTCCTTGCCTCAAATAATTCTAAATTCACAAACTGTGCTTCATGACCTGAGCCGAAGTCAGATACTTAACCGACTGAGCCACCCAGGTGCCCCCGTTTATTCTAGTTTAATAACTATAACCATTTAGGAAATCTCTCTGCCATAAGCAAGGGCCAAGCAGCTTGTAAGCAGACATACCGAGGTCTTTTTTTCTCGGCTAATGCCTACTCAGAGAACTATGTAATTAGAATTACGCTTTGGTGAAGAGCCATTGTTTTGTATTTTTATTTGTGTGTGTAGAAGGGAAAGAATCTCCGACTCACTGGGGAGGGCACATTGTCCCAACCGTGGGGAAGAAAATAAAACTCTGACTTTTTTTTTTTAATTTTTAAAAATTAATTCACTCATTTTTAAGAGAGACAGAGCATGAGCAGGGGAGGGGCAGAGAGAGAGGGAGACACAGAATCTGAAGCAGGATCATGAAGGCTCTGAGCTGTCAGCACAGAGCACGATGCGGGGCGTGAACTTACAAACCACGAGATCATGACCTGTGAAAATGATCACCTTTCTTAGGAATTTGTAGGTATAAAAATCAACTCACCGTACTAGTAAGCTAGTAGAAATGCAGGATAGGCTCATTCAAAATTGGGACGATCGTGCAGCATCATTTGGAACAGAGAAACTTTTAAACTGGCAAAGGGACACACATGCAGTGCTGAGGCCACTGCTCTCTTTGAGTTTTGGAACTAATAGATTTTTCCTCCATGGTTCATTTCCTGCTTATCTGTATATTGCAGCACGTACCTCCCCCTATCAAAACGTGGCTTCAAAACCAACACCTGCAGGGGGCGTTTTGCAATCAAAGCTATAAGTACAAGGTGATGCTGAAAAGCAAATATATATTCTGGGGATCTTGATTTGCTTTCAGTTTTCCATGCTTTGGTGCATGAATGATGTTGGGTTATTTAAAATCATTTCCAAGGAGTCTTTTAAAAATATTTAAGCTACAGAGTTCAAAGTGCATATACAATTTAATTCTGCTAAAATAAACCATAGCCATGTGAACTTGAAAAGATCTAGACTTTTATTTTGATGTTGATTATTTATTAAGAAGTCAAACAGTCATCTATTTAATCAAAGGGCATTTGCTTCAAATTGCTTCCATCCATTGTCCTTACCATGAAAGACTGATTGTGCTTTGAACTAGGCTCCTTTTTTTTATGGGAGAGATAAAGAAAAATTCTTATAAAAGAACATGCACATCAAAGAATCAGCTCCCTAAAACATTTTCCTTTTATACATGTTGGCTACATGCCTACATCTGTTCATAAATTGATATGCAATCTTTTTTTGTGTACATTTGCCATTACTGAATGTTACCTCCTTCAAAGATGAAAATACCAACAGATTGGAAAGTCAACTTAAGATGAGAAATAGCATAGAAAAGTCTGTGGCTTATGGCTATTTGTTGTCTTGTATCTTTGCATTAGGTCTATCATAACCTTCTGTTTAATCTGAGATTGAGTCTTTAATAATTTATTAGCAAATAAAACTATGATGAGAAGTGGCCAAAACCAAGATATGAGAATGTACCAGAAATCTGGTATTGACTATAATATTTAATAAAAACACCTTATTTTCTGGCTAGGCCCAATTAGATCCCAGATCCTCATCTTAGGTAACAGTTGAGATAAAAGAAAAAAAATTGTCCACAAACGACATGAAGGAATGCAAAACAGAGGAATCTTGATTATATTTTCCCCCTTCCAAACAACCCAGGGGAAGGAGAATTTTGCAAATGGAGGCTGAAATAAGAAATGGATGGGGAAAAGTTCTCTGAAAGAGCAAAGTGGAGGAGGGGGTGGGAAAGCCTTGATGGAGGTTCCTCGTAACAGACAAGGGTCAGTGAACTTTAGGCACGAGAGCATCTAAAATTAAAAATCAAGTGTTTCATTTCCCTCTCTTGGAATTTTCCCCATCACCACCAAATCTCTCATATGTCAGATACTTATAACACTGTGACAGTGCCACTTTGGGGAATGAAGTGAGATCTTCAGATTTGGGCCACAGATGCCAAGAGAGAATTAAGGTTGCCAGAAGTGGTAAGATCACTAAAGGAAACAGATCACTTAAGCAGGAGTAGGAATTCAAAACAAAAGGAGACATTTGTGCAAACAGTCTGGTCTGGGAATCCTCAGAAACACCAGCAGAGGACATATGTATAGGATGGAATTATATTTCTCATATCATCATTCAGTAGGACTGCTGAGGGTCACAGTTGACTGACAGTTTCCAGCTGCCTCACCTAGAGCCACATGGCACTCACACCCAAGCCATGCTTCCCAGGCTGCTCCTGTCCAATGACTAAGCCAGTGACCAAGCAAGGTATCCTAACTAAGCCAATGACTTGAGCTGGGCCATGCCTCCCTCCTGCGGGACTCCTTAGAGGCAGTCTTCCCTGGGGCCCTCCACCAGCCCCTCTGAGGCTTTCTCTGAACTACACTGTCATCTGAGCCTCTTCCCACCCAATCCTTCCCTACCTCTCTCCTTCTGCAGGAGTTTCCTGCACTGCAATCTGAAGGTTCTCCATACCTACCCCTGCTCCCTTCCCTTCCTCCTCCCCCAGGAAACCTCTTGCATGGCTAACACAACTTAGTGTGTACTTCTTGAAGGACCTAGACTAACATAGGTGGTACCAAGTGTTGGGTCTGGGAAAACGAACATTAAGACAGGGCTTGGGGGGGTGCCTGGGTGGCTCAGTTGGTTAAGCGTCCAACTTTGACTCAGGTCATGATCTCACAGTTCATGGGCTCGAGCCCTGCGTTGGGCTCAGTGCTGACATCTCAGAGCCTGGAGCCTTCTTCAGATTCTGTGTCTCCCTCGCTCTCTGCCCCTCCCCCACTCATGATCTGTCTCTGTCTCAAACATAAATAAAACATTAAAAAAAAAAAGACGGGGCTTGGGACTGGCACCCTCACTGGCTAGCTGTCACAAAGGGCTCTATCCTGAATAGAACGTGGGGGCCGTGATAGAGTCTCTGGCATGAGGTGAGAGCCCAGTTGCTGAAGGTTTCCCCAATGGTGACCTTAGAAAATGTCCCATTAGAGAGAAATGCAGTGATTCTGACATGTGAAAGATATCAGGGAGTAATGCCTACAAGGAGTGGAATTGCCTTATTTTTAACAAGCCATATTGATGTCCTTTGATGGGATAATGAGAAATTGAGGGCAGTTAACAAACCATTAAAGGCTAAGTGTGTGAGCCAGAGGGCCCTGACAGCTTAAGAAAAGATCTTTATCTTCTAAAATGGAAGAGTAAAAACAGCCCAGGAGCAGAAAGAAGCTATGACAGAGTCACAGAGCTCCAGCGATGTTTAAATGCTCAGACCAGACAGGTCTTTCGTGCTAAGGTCAGGGCCTTGGCTGGGAACCCCTGGGACCCTGAACACTCAGGGCTTTCAGAGGCGGCTACCCTTCCCTAGTAGGGAGCTATCCCCCCTCCTGCCTGCAGTTGCTAGGGCAGAGACATTTCCCCTGCGAGGCAACAGGTGCTCCCCCTCAGGAGCTATTCCTGCCTCCTTTCCTGGCTACCAGAGTGATGAGCAGGGCTAAATAAATCTTCATGTGACCTGGACAGGGATGTACGGGGCCTGATAAGAGAAAGGAGGAAATTACACCCTAAAAGAATTATAAGAATTCACCAGCATGTACCATTAAGAATGAGTGGATTACCCCTGGAATTAGATTGAGAGGGTGCTTGATCAAGAGGGTTGGAACAAAAGAATGGTTAAGTGAGAATTCATTGATTTGGGGGGCTCTGGTGAGGCCCCAGAGGATCAGGTAAACTCACGGTTAGGGTGGCTCTTAGAAGACTAGAGATGGCTGATGCCGGGTCAAGTGGAGAGGCCAGAGTTATTCTGGCCAGCAGAAAAGGGGAGCAAAACAGGAGGATGAAGCTGCTGGAAGGGAGCGTGCCGGCGTGGATGTGTCGTGGAAGGCCAAAAGGTTCGAGTTTGAGCGCGGCATCTTCACATCTATCTACTTGCATCAAGACCACACTTCTCCGGGTCACTCCCGGGCTGGAACTCAGTGTGGGTACCTGAGCTGAACCCGCCCAGCATGAGGCTCCTCTACCACACAGAGCTCAGACTTTCTCAGAACTGCACTGCGATTTAGGGTCCCCTAGCCAATCCTTCCTTTTCTGCTCTCATTTCATAGATCCCAGACCTGCACTGTGGACTGAAGTCTCTCCCTACCATTTCTTTATTTTATTTTATTTTTTTATTTTGAGGAACAGTGAGAGTGAGCACAGGGGAGGGGCAGAGAGAGAGAGAGAGAGAGAGAGAGAGAATAGGAAGGGGACTCCAGGCTGTCAGCACAGAGCCTGACTCGGGGCTGGGGCTGGAACTCATGAACCGTGAGATCATGACCTGAACCAGAATCAAGAGTCAGACTCTTAACCAACTGAGCCACCCAGGTGCCTCTCTTCCTACCCATTTCTGCTGCTTTCTCCACGTTCACAAGCATTTCCACCACCAAATCTCTTGTGTGTCTAATCTCACTTCGGACTGCTTCTTAGAGGACGTGAACTGCCGAAGCGCACAACTCAGCTACATGTGACACGTTTTACTGGCGCCTTTATTTCCCGAGCATGCACCACACCTCCCTGTCTCCTTGTGTGTCCAGCAGTTTTTGTTGAAATCTGGACATTTCATATAATATATTAGCTCAGCTCTGGATTCTCATTTTTCCGCTCATGAAGATTGTTGTTGTTACGGTTTTGCTTATTTCTTTGTTTCGTGCTTTCCCTGGCAAGATCTGTGACATCGGTCTCCTCTCTGGTCCGTGAATGCTGATGTCTCTGCTTCACGGGTTTTTTGTTTGTTTGTTTTGTTTTTAAAAATCTTCTGGTTTTTATTTTTAACCTTGCTTCTGTGAAGTCACCCCTGTGTCTGCATTGTCTTGGTTAGACAGAGGTTGGATCGAGGTTGTACTCAACCACTTCAAGCCCATAAGGCTTCTGTTCTCTGCCGATAAATATATATGAGAGTACAGGGGGCGACATTCAAAGCTCATGCCATGTTCAAGTATGCCCAGGCTTCTGCCCTTTGCTGGGCCCTTTTATGTTCAGCTTCAGTGTGAGCGAGGCATTGTAACTGGTTTGGGTTTTCTCCATTAGAAGCGGCACGCACACACACACACACACACACACACAACCACACAAGAAATATGCCTTCTCCCACAATGACTACAAACTCAGGCTGGCAGAGCTGTGAGCCTTTCCTACTCAACTAGGGCTGTGTTGTCACTCTTACCAATAACACTGCTGGGTGCAGGCTTTTCCCACCACACCGCATTGAGGAAGCCCCTTCCCCCAGTCGGGGAGAAGCTGCTGGTCCTTAGGACCTGCCCTGCCCTGGAAAGCCTCCTTGTCCACTGAGCTGGAGGAGGGATGGGGGCGGCCAAGTCCAGAGAGCACCACAGATTCCCATGTTCCTACTTGGGAAGTTCAGCAGATTTTCAAATATAAATGCTTCTCGGATTGTTGCGTGCTTTTGTTCATTTTCAGACTGTTAAAAGGTGTTTTTTTTGTTTGCTGTTTTTTTCCAGCTTTATAGTTGCTTTTCAGGTAGAAGATTTGCCAGTCTCCTCACTTGGCTATAACTGGGAATTTCATCTCTAAAACAGCTTCTTTATACATGTATATACTTTTTTTTTTGAGAGAGAGAGAGTGTGAGTGGGTGAGGTACAGAGAGAGAGAGAGAGAGAGAGAGAGAGAGGACAGAGGATCTGACGATGCCGGCTCTGCATGGACAACAGAGAGCCGGATGAAGGGCTCGATCTCACAAACTGCAAGATCATGACCTGAGCTGAAGTCAGATGCTCAACTGACTGAGCCACCCAGGCACCCCTGCAGCTTTTTTTTTTAAAGTTTTTATTTAAATTCCAGTTAGTTAACATACAATGTAATACTAATTTCAAGGGTAGGATTTAGTGACTCATCATTTCCATACGACACCCCGTGCTCATCACAAGTGCACTCCTTAATCCCCACCACCTATTTAACCCATCCCTCCACCCCTTCTCTCCTCTGGTAACCATCAGTTTGTTCTCTGCAGGTAAGAGTTGGTTTCTTGGCTTGCCTCTCTCTCTCTCTTTCCCCCATGCTTGTTTTGTTTCTTAAATTCCACATATGAATGAAATCATATGGTATTTGCCTTTCTCTGACTTATTTCACTTAGCATGATACTCTTTAGCCCCATCCATGTTGTTGCAAATGGCAATATTTAATTCTTTTTTATGGCTGAATAATAATCCATTGTATATATATACCATATGTTCGTTATCCATTCATCAGTCGGTGGACATTTGGGCTCTCTCCATAATTTGACTACTGTATATAGCGCTGCTATAAACATTGAGGTGCATGTATCCCTTTGAATCAGTATTTTTACAAATTAGTAATTCTACAAATTTGAAGGGGCACATGCAGCCTGGTGTTTATAGCAGCATTATCAACAATAGTCAAGTTATAGAAAGAGCCCAAATATCTACAATAGCTTCTTAGTTCTTATTTCTGACTCTAGCCTTTCTCCCCTCCAACTCCACACTGAAGAGTATGTGATCATGCTAACATATAAATATGATTGTATCTCTCTCATAATTTAAATCCTTTCATGGCTTTCCATTTTCCTTGGATTAAGCTCCTTATAAGACTCATAATCTGGGTTCTGCTTGCTTTTCTAGCTTTCCTTTTACTACTTCTCCCAATAAGCCTTTGTTTTCATTGGACTAGACATTGCTCATGCCACACTTTCATCTACCCATGGGACTCAACATATGTCTTTCTCCCTGCAATACTCACAACCTACCTCAGACTCCTTCCTTCTCTGCCTCACCCCTCCCAGCCCCGGGTTTTACTTTCCTGACTCTTGTTCACTCTTCAGATTTCAGTTTAGGTATCATTTCCTTCCAGGATCACCCTTACTACATTCGCTCCTCTCAATTCCAGCTTGGTGCCTTTGATCTGGGTTCCCATCACCTGTTACATCTTTCCCTATTCTAGACCTGATCACACTGTTAATGTCATTGCTGTTTAATTGTCTCTTCCACTAGAATGTAAAGTCCACAGGGGCAGAGACTAGGGCTGTGTGTTCATGGCTGTGGTCCTAGCACTGAGGCCAATGCCACTTCGACTGCAAAATACTTGTTAAATGAAAACAAATGACTAAAGGCCTGCTTAAATCAGGAGTCAGCAACCTTTTTCTGTAAAGGGCCTGATAGTAAATATTTTAGGCTTCATGGACCAGAAAGTCTCTTTTGTGACCGCTCACTCTGATTTCTTAGCAGCCATGGAAAATATAACAAATGGGCATGGATTGGTTCCAGTTCAACTTTATAGAACCTGGTGGCTGTCCCATGGGTTGTGCTTTACAAATCTCTGAATTAAGTGAATGAGTGATAGGTGGTTATGAAGTGAGTCAATGAATTAACTAAACTCTAATTTGTAGTTCTTTTGCAAATAATTAAAGCCCACCGTTTTCTCTACCTTTGGTCTAACCAAGAAAAATAAGGAATTAGCATTTCATACATAACAATTCCCCCTCAGGAACAAAATTTATGTCGTTTTATATTTTAATACAGAACTGTCTCAGGGAGTGTTGGTTTCTTCTTTGTCTCTCTTCCCTTAATCTTTATTTTCTTATTTCTTCTTATTTCACGTAATCCAAGGCATAAAGTTAAGCAAAGAAATCAAGATGGTAATTAACATGGTTAAATGACAATTTACATAGTGTACTGAGCATAACTGTAGAGAACAGTGAAGAAATACGTAGGGGCACCTGGGTGTCTCAGCTGGTTGAGCATCTGATTTTGGCTCAGATTGTGATCCCAGAGTTGTGGGATCAAGCCCTGCATCAGACTCCATGCTGAGTGTGCAGCCTGTTTGAATGTTGTCTCTCTCTCTCTCTCTCTCTCTCTCTCTCAAATTAAAAAAAATAAAGGGGGTACCTGGTTGGCTGAGTCGGTTGAGGGACTGACTCTTGATTTCGGATGGAGCCCTGTGTCAGGCTTTTTGCTGGGTGTGGAGCCTGCTTAAGATTCTGTCTCCTTCTCCCTCATCCCCTCCCCATCTTGTGTGTTCTCTGTCTCTCTCTCTCTTTCTCTCTCTCTCAAAAAAATGCAAATTAGGAATATCATTGACAGATGACAATTTGATGTTTTGAAGTTTCGTCTGTTTGGCATTATACCTTGCTTCCCTTTATCTACTTAATAATACCATGCTTTACATTATACACTTACTTTTTATTAGCACTGTAGTCAATTAATTAAATAAGAATTGGTCCATTAATAGATTTTACTTGCTCTTTAAGAATCACTGTGTTCTGGGGGCACCTGGGTGGCTCAGTCAGTTAAGCATCTGACTCTTGGTCTCAGCTCAGGTTATGATCTCACAGTTTGTGGGTTTGTATGTTGAGTCAGGCTCTGCACTGGCAGTGTGGAGCCTGCTTGGGATTCTCTCTCCCTCTCTTTCTGCCTCTCCCATGCACAGGTGCACTCTCTCTCTCTCACAATGAATTAAATAAACTTAAAAACAACAACAACAAAAAGAATCACTGTGGCGGAAGATGGCGGCGTAGGAGGACGCGGGGCTCACAGCGCATCCTGCCGATCACTTAGATTCCACCTACACCTGCCTAAAGAACCCAGAAAACCGCCAGAGGATTAGCAGAAGGGAGTCTCCGGAGTCAAGCGCAGACTAGAGGCCCACGGAAGAGGGTAGGAAGGGCGGCGAGGCGGTGCGCGCTCCACGGACCGGCGGGAGGGAGCCGGGGCGGAGGGGCGGCTCGCCGGCCAAGCAGAGCCCCCGAGTCTGGCTGGCAAAAGCGGAGGGGCCGGACAGACTGTGTTCCGACAGCAAGCGCGACTTAGCATCTGGGAGGTCATAAGTTAACAGCTCTGCTCGGAAAGCGGGAAGGCTGGAGGACAAAGGGAGGGAGAGCTGCTGAGCCCCCGGACGGCAGAGCTCAGCTTGGCGGGGAACAAAGGCACCAGCGCCATCTCCCCCGCCCATCCCCCAGCCAAAATCCCAAAGGGAACCAGTTCCTACCAGGGAACTTGCTCGCTCCGCGCAAACACCCAACTCTGTGCTTCTGCGGAGCCAAACCTCCGGCAGCGGATCTGACTCCCTCCCGCTGCCACAGGGCTCCTCCTGGAGTGGATCACCTAAGGAGAAGCGAGCTAAGCCTGCCCCTCCAGCCCCCGTGCACCTTGCCTACCCACCCCAGCTAATACGCCAGATCCCCAGCAACACAAGCCTGGCAGTGTGCAAGTAGCCCAGACGGGACACGCCACCCCACAGTGAATCCCGCCCCTAGGAGAGGGGAAGAGAAGGCACACACCAGTCTGACTGTGGCCCCAGCAGTGGGCTGGGGGCAGACATCGGGTCGGACTGCGGCCCCGCCCACTAACTCCAGTTATACACCACAGCACAGGGGAAGTGCACTGCAGGTCCTCACCACGCCAGGGACTCTCCAAAATGACCAAACGGAAGAATTCCCCTCAGAAGAATCTCCAGGAAATAACAACAGCTAATGAACTGATCAAAAAGGATTTAAATAATATAACAGAAAGTGAATTTAGAATAATAGTCATAAAATTAATCGCTGGGCTTGAAAACAGTATACAGGACAGCAGAGAATCTCTTGCCATAAAGATCGAGGGACTAAGGAACAGTCACGAGGAGTTGAAAAACGCTTTAAACGAAATGCAAAACAAAATGGAAACCACGATGGCTCGGCTTGAAGAGGCAGAGGAGAGAATAGGTGAACTAGAAGATAAAGTTATGGAGAAAGAGGAAGCTGAAAGAAAGAGAGATAAAAAAATCCAGGAGTATGAGGGGAAAATTAGAGAACTAAGTGATACACTAAAAAGAAATAATATACGCATAATTGGTATCCCAGAGGAGGAAGAGAGAGGGAAAGGTGCTGAAGGGGTACTTGAACAAATTATAGCTGAGAACTTCCCTGAACTGGGGAAGGAAAAAGGCATTGAAATCCAAGAGGCACAGAGAACTCCCTTCAGACGTAACTTGAATCGATCTTCTGCACGACATATCATAGTGAAACTGGCAAAATACAAGGATAAAGAGAAAATTCTGAAAGCAGCAAGGGATAAACGTGCCCTCACATATAAAGGGAGACCTATAAGACTCGGGTCTGATCTCTCCTTTGAAACTTGGCAGGCCAGAAAGGCTTGGCACGATATCTACAGTGTGCTAAACAGAAAAAATATGCAGCCGAGAATCCTTTATCCAGCAAGTCTGTCATTTAGAATAGAAGGAGAGATAAAGGTCTTCCCAAACAAACAAAAACTGAAGGAATTTGTCACCACGAAACCAGCCCTACAAGAGATCCTAAGGGGGATCCTGTGAGACAAAGTACCAGAGACATCACTACAAGCATAAAACATACAGACATCACAATGACTCTAAACCCATATCTTTCTATAATAACACTGAATGTAAATGGATTAAATGCGCCAACTAAAAGACATAGGGTATCAGAATGGATAAAAAAACAAGACCCATCTATTTGCTGTCTACAAGAGACTCATTTTAGATCTGAGGACACCTTTAGATTAAGAGTGAGGGGATGGAGAACTATTTATCATGCTCCTGGAAGCCAAAAGAAAGCTGGAGTAGCCATACTTATATCAGACAAACTAGACTTTAAATTAAAGGCTGTAACAAGAGATGAAGAAGGGCATTATATAATAATCACAGGGTCTATTCACCAGGAAGAGCTAACTATTATAAATGTCTATGCGCCAAATACCCGAGCCCCCAGATATATAAAACAATTACTCATAAACATAAGCAACCTTATTGATAAGAATGTGGTCATTGCAGGGGACTTTAACACCCCACTTACAGAAATGGATAGATCATCTAGACACACAGTCAATAAAGAAACAAGGGCCCTGAATGATACATTGGATCAGATGGACTTGACAGATATATTTAGAACTCTGCATCCCAAAGCAACAGAATATACTTTCTTCTCGAGTGCACATGGAACATTCTCCAAGATAGATCATATACTGGGTCACAAAACAGCCCTTCATAAGTTTACAAGAATTGAAATTATACCATGCATACTTTCAGACCACAATGCTATGAAGCTTGAAATCAACCACAGGAAAAAGTCTGGAAAACCTCCAAAAGCATGGAGGTTAAAGAACACCCTACTAACGAATGAGTGGGTCAACCAGGCAATTAGAGAAGAAATTAAAATATATATGGAAACAAACGAAAATGAAAATACAACAATCCAAACGCTTTGGGATGCAGCGAAGGCAGTCCTGAGAGGAAAATACATTGCAATCCAGGCCTATCTCAAGAAACAAGAAAAATCCCAAATACAAAATCTAACAGCACACCTAAAGGAAATAGAAGCAGAACAGCAAAGGCAGCCTAAACCCAGCAGAAGAAGAGAAATAATAAAGATCAGAGCAGAAATAAACAATATAGAATCTAAAAAAACTGTAGAGCAGATCAACGAAACCAAGAGTTGGTTTTTTGAAAAAATAAACAAAATTGACAAACCTCTAGCCAGGCTTCTCAAAAAGAAAAGGGAGATGACCCAAATAGATAAAATCATGAATGAAAATGGAATGATTACAACTAATCCCTCAGAGATACAAACAATTATCAGGGAATACTATGAAAAATTATATGCCAGCAAATTGGACAACCTGGAAGAAATGGACAAATTTCTAAACACCCACACTCTTCCAAAACTCAATCAGGAGGAAATAGAAAGCTTGAACAGACCCATAACCAGCGAAGAAATTGAATCGGTTATCAAAAATCTCCCAACAAATAAGAGTCCAGGACCAGATGGCTTCCCAGGGGAGTTCTACCAGACATTTAAAGCAGAGATAATACCTATCCTTCTCAAGCTATTCCAAGAAATAGAAAGGGAAGGAAAACTTCCAGACTCATTCTATGAAGCCAGTATTACTTTGATTCCTAAACCAGACAGAGACCCAGTAAAAAAAGAGAACTACAGGCCAATATCCCTGATGAATATGGATGCAAAAATTCTTAATAAGATACTAGCAAATCGAATTCAACAGCATATAAAAAGAATTATTCACCATGATCAAGTGGGATTCATTCCTGGGATGCAGGGCTGGTTCAACATTCGCAAATCGATCAACGTGATACATCACATTAACAAAAAAAAAGAGAAGAACCATATGATCCTGTCAATCGATGCAGAAAAGGCCTTTGACAAAATCCAGCATCCTTTCTTAATAAAAACCCTTGAGAAAGTCGGGATAGAAGGAACATACTTAAAGATCATAAAGGCCATTTATGAAAAGCCCACAGCTAACATCATCCTCAACAGGGAAAAACTGAGAGCTTTTTTCCTGAGATCAGGAACACGACAGGGATGCCCACTGTCACCGCTGTTGTTTAATATAGTGCTGGAAGTTCTAGCATCAGCAATCAGACAACAAAAGGAAATCAAAGGCATCAAAATTGACAAAGATGAAGTCAAGCTTTCGCTTTTTGCAGATGACATGATATTATACATGGAAAATCCGATAGACTCCACCAAAAGTCTGCTAGAACTGATACATGAATTCAGCAAAGTTGCAGGATACAAAATCAATGTGCAGAAATCAGTTGCATTCTTATACACTAACAATGAAGCAACAGAAAGACAAATGAAGAAACTGATCCCATTCACAATTGCACCAAGAAGCATAAAATATCTAGGAATAAATCTAACCAAAGATGTAAAAGATCTGTATGCTGAAAACTATAGAAAGCTTATGCAGGTAATTGAAGAAGATATAAAGAAATGGAAAGACATTCCCTGCTCATGGATTGGAAGAATAAATATTGTCAAAATGTCAATACTACCCAAAGCTATCTACACATTCAATGCAATCCCAATCAAAATTGCACCAGCATTCTTCTCGAAACTAGAACAAGCAATCCTAAAATTCATATGGAACCACAAAAGGCCCCGAATAGCCAAAGTCATTTTGAAGAAGAAGACCAAAGCAGGAGGCATCACAATCCCAGACTTTAGCCTCTACTACAAAGCTGTCATCATCAAGACAGCATGGTATTGGCATAAAAACAGACACATAGACCAATGGAATAGAATAGAAACCCCAGAACTAGACCCACAAACGTATGGCCAACTCATCTTTGACAAAGCAGGAAAGAACATCCAATGGAAAAAAGACAGTCTCTTTAACAAATGGTGCTGGGAGAACTGGACAGCAACATGCAGAAGGTTGAAACTAGACCACTTTCTCACACCATTCACAAAAATAAACTCAAAATGGATAAAGGACCTGAATGTGAGACAGGAAACCATCAAAACCTTAGAGGAGAAAGCAGGAAAAGACCTCTCTGACCTCAGCCGTAGCAATCTCTTACTCGGCACATCCCCAAAGGCAAGGGAATTAAAAGCAAAAGTGAATTACTGGGACCTTATGAAGATAAAAAGCTTCTGCACAGCAAAGGAAACAACCAACAAAACTAAAAGGCAACCAACGGAATGGGAAAAGATATTTGCAAATGACACATCGGACAAAGGGCTAGTATCCAAAATCTATAAAGAGCTCATCAAACTCCACACCCGAAAAACAAATAACCCAGTGAAGAAATGGGCAGAAAACATGAATAGACACTTCTCTAAAGAAGACATCCGGATGGCCAACAGGCACATGAAAAGATGTTCAACGTCGCTCCTTATCAGGGAAATACAAATCAAAACCACACTCAGATACCACCTCACGCCAGTCAGAGTGGCCAAAATGAAGAAATCAGGAGACTATAGATGCTGGAGAGGATGTGGAGAAACAGGAACCCTCTTGCACTGTTGGTGGCAATGCAAATTGGTGCAGCCGCTCTGGAAAGCAGTGTGGAGGTTCCTCAGAAAATTAAAAATAGACCTACCCTATGACCCAGCAATAGCACTGCTAGGAATTTATCTAAGGGATACAGGAGTATTGATGCATAGGGACACCTGTACCCCAATGTTTATAGCGGCACTCTCAACAATAGCCAAATTATGGAAAGAGCCTAAATGTCCATCAACTGATGAATGGATAAAGAAATTGTGGTTTATATACACAATGGAATACTACGTGGCAATGAGAAAAAATGAAATATGGCCTTTTGTAGCAACATGGATGGAACTGGAGAGTGTGATGCTAAGTGAAATAAGCCATACAGAGAAAGACAGATACCATATGGTTTCACTCTTATGTGGATCCTGAGAAACATAACAGAAACCCATGGGGGAGGGGAAGGAAAAAAAAAAAAAAGAGGTTAGAGTGGGAGAGAGCCAAAGCATAAGAGACTGTTAAAAACT